>NC_140236.1:19055425-19082925 GCF_949987555.1 Borostomias antarcticus | reverse complement strand
TGAGCAGACTGAGTTATCAGAGTCCAGGGGTGCGTTTCCCAGAGGCATCATTAAGGCATCGTAGCGCTACGTGCATCGTAAGAACGTCGTTAGGTCCACCTCTAGATGGCGATTCGTTTCACAGAACCTTCTTAAGCCAAGGTATACCTTGGCTACGAAGGCTCTGGGAAACAGCTCCACCCAAGGTACATCGGAAATTGCCCTTACGATGTACCTTCCGAAGATACATCGTAAGCCCTCCCGGGAGCCGAAGTGCTGTTTCCCAGAGCCTTCTTAGCCAAGGTATACCATAGCCAAGGGATACGTTACGAAGGGCGGTCTGAACCCATCGTAAGCTGTCCCTTGGCGATGCGCTCCGTTCATCCCGTTATAGTTTTAGCTCGATTAGAGCAAAATTACACTTTTAAAAAGGAGAGTTGCAATAGGCTACAGCGCACATCTATCTATCCTACCTGCGCGATTCACATCATTAGTGTACACAAAATACAATTAACTTGAATGATGAAAATAATGTTATGGAGCCTACAGAACACATCATGGGAATGTTATTTGTAAAACCTTTATTGAGCCAAGCAACATATAGGGACTATCCATAGCTTAATATAATCCACTCTGTGAACAACAACATTTTCTTATGTAAAGGGATAATTTGATGACATGACTTTTCTGGCTGTCTTTATATATTGTCAGACAGATATCCTGGCGAATTGATTAATCCAATGAGGCCATCTAGATGAATAGTCAAATATCCTCACACACGCTCCAGAATATTGTAGAAAGCCTTCCCAGAACAGTGGAGGCTGTTAAAGCTGCACAGGGGGGACCAACTCCATATGATGCCTATTCATTTAGAATGGGATGTCATGAAAGTTGCTATAGGTGTAATGTGTAGGTGGCCCAATACTGTTGTCCTTATAGTGTACTTTGCTAACAGATTCACAGTATTTAGTGATCTTACAAATGCTGTTTGTTATATTGTGTGCCTTCTTCAAAACCTCTACTGTTGTAATGTGGCAAGAAACAACAAATATACAGGATAAAGGGAACTTGTTTAATATTGGTTGGGAAAAAACATGGGCAGGTTTGTTCTTCAGACTTTTGTCCTGTAACAGGCTGTCTTTTTCCGGGGTGGGGTTGTTAGACCCATGCCCAACCCCCAACCTGGAGGGCCAGTTGTTGCTTTTCGTCTGGCCTCTACCCTGAACCTGCCCGGCATGGTTGAACCTGCTGGGGGGTGACCCCCCACCAATATAGTCTTCATGGTCATGGAGGCACACAAGGCTTCCCACCACAACAAGGTAGCAACACGTAGGAAGGATGAGTGGTGTGGTGAGTGTATGTAGTGTGTGCGCGCAGTGTACAGTGGTGTGTGGGCAGTGTGTGGTAAGTGTATGAAGTGTGTGGTGAGTGTGTGCAGTGTGTCTCAGGCATCTGCATCATCTGCAAGGGAGGAAAATTCAATTAGCGACATTGAATGGAATGCATGCAGTGTGGGAATAGACAGAGTATACAAAATACACACTAAGCCTACCTGGAGTTGGCAGAATGATGGGCACTGATATGGAGGGCCGCACAAACTGTGCCTCCGCTAGGGCCTGCTGCCTGTTCTGCAGGTCCAGCCTCTCACGCTGCACACCTAGCCTCTGCCTCTACACCTCCAGGAGCTCCTCGCTGCAGTCGCACCTCACATCCGTGGTGTTCAGCTGCCTCTCACGGGGGCGGGGGGGGGGGACGTCATGGGGTGTGTGGGGGGTGGGGGGAGAGCGTGTCGGCGGGGTGGAGCGGTCTGACCGCGCTGGGGTCTCCTCTCCAAAGGACTGGGAGGCTTGGGGTGATTCAGCTGAGGGCTGGGAGGCTTGGGGTGATTCAGCTGAGGGCTGGGAGGCTTGGGGTGATTCAGCTGAGGGCTGGGAGGCTTGGGGTGACTCAGCTGAGGACTGGATGTTGGAGGGGCCCTCTCCAGACTCCAAATCAAGGCCACCAGTGATGCCTTGGGAGGCTGGGAGGCCGATGATTGATAGGGCCTTCTCCTCCTCCGGGGTGAGGGGAGCCACGGTGCCATGTCTAATTTCAGGAAGTAGCCTACTGGAGTTGTGCATAGGCCCTACTGGTAGCCGCCAAACAGGACGGCCTTCGGCTGCTCCACCTTGTCCAGCATGATCACTAGTAATTCTTTGGTGAATGCTATCACACGCTTCCTCTTCATATCTGCCATGTCGCTCAATGTGTGCAGTTACCCTTGTTTTTTTATAGGCCACATGTGCCAACACCGGTGCCTGATAGATTCAATTAGTCATCGTATCAGCACGAATTCTAACGTGGGAATGCTACTGCCACAGGGGCAATTTATATGGCCATTATACCTTTGTTTGTATGATAACTAAATCAGTGGTCATTTTGCTATCATCATTAAAGTATTTTTTCCTGGCCTTTCAAGACATCCTCGACGGGGCTTATATGTCCCGATCCGATCCATGCTCTTTCTTGGATATTTTATTTGATGTAATGTAATTTGATGTATGAATTGGGACTATCACGAGGTCTCGCCTTGACTCTTAAATACATTAGCAGATGAGCTTTCGGAGGCATAGCTTCCTTTTTGGTAATATTAAGACTGAAATAAAATAATTAAGACAGCACGTATTATATTGCCACGTCATTTCTGTGACTTTACGAATGGCCATCGATGTGTGCGGCATCGATTCATTCTTTTTTCAGCACCGCGCCCAGGGACAGCTCCTCTAACGATGTATCTTGGGATGGACCTAACGATGTATCTTCAGGCGCCCACTAAGGGATAGTCTGGGAAACACTCGTAGGAAAAACTGTCCCTTCGCCAAGGTATACCTTGAGAAGCGGAGAAGTTCTGCGAATCTGGGAAACGCAGCCCAGGATTGTTTGGGGTAACAGCTGACCGTGTCCGGATGCAACCCACCCCACCCAGACAGGCCTCACATCCCAGGGCTACATTTATACCCTCATTCCTGGGTAGTGTTTCTGGCAGAGCTGGGCCATGAGGTGAGTTATAACGGGAACTGAGTCGCTATGCAACCCCTAGGTCACTTAGGGAGGGAGGGAGAGAGGGAGGGAGTGGGTGAGAGGGAGGGAGGGAGGGAGTGGGTGAGAGGGAGGGAGGGAGAGAGGGAGGGAGTGGGTGAGAGGGTAAGAAGTAAAGAGGGGAGAGAGAGGGGGGAGGACAGGAAGAGAGAGAAGGAGAGAGAGAAAGAGAGGTTCCTCACCAGACACTGGTCACAGCTGCGTCCAGTCACCAGGCGCTTGCAGAAGCAGTCTCCACTGACCGGGTCGCACCGGGAGCTGCCCGACACCGTGCCCCGCGGGTCACACTGGCACTCTGGGGGCACAGGGCAGAGGTCAGGGGTCAAGGGGAAGAGATAGCGCTTCACATCCTAAAGCATCTCTACAGATCTACAGCTACAAAACAACAACTTCACATCAAGACGTAAGAATACCAGTTGGTTGTTAGTTACAATAGTTTTACAGCCTAGTTGATGTCTTCACTAAGAGAACCCTTGTAGCAACCGATAATGTAATAATTAACTGATAATGTAATAACGCCTGATAATGTAATAAAAGTTTGACTTAACTCAATCGAAAATGTAATAAAACCTGATAATGTAATAACTTAACCAAAAATGTAATAGAATTTCCTGACTGATAATGTAATACCATTTTTCTGATAATGTAATACCGTATTACAATATTGGTCAAGTTATTACATTATCAGGTGGGTCTTTCAAAAAAAAAAACTGGTAACGTAATACTTGACTGATAATGTAATAATCGAAAAAAGCGAATGAATAATACTGTTAGGGTCCTTTGTGGTATACTTTGGCGTACTTTGTGGTACTTGTGTATACTTTAGTGTGTCTTATGATACTTTGCAGTATACTTTGGGGTGCTTTGAGGTACTTTGTCGTATACTTTGGGCTACTCTGGTATACTTTGCAGTACTTTGTGGTATACTTTGGGGTACATAGCAATACTTTGCAGTACTCTGCAGTATACTTTAGGGTACTTTGAGGTACTTTGATATTTTGCGGTAGTTTGCAGTAAACGTTGGGGTACTTTGCAGTACTTTGTGGAATACTTTGAGGTACTTTGTGGTGTGCTTTGGAGTACTTTGCGGTCCTTAGTGGTATACTTTGGGGTACTTTTTGGTACTCTGCAGTTCTTTGCAGTATACTTTGGGTACATTCCGTTATACTTTAGGGTACTTTGTAGTACGTTGTGGTATACATTGAGGTACTTACCCATACTTTGCAGTAATGTGTGGTAATTTGTGGTACTTTGTGGTATACGGAGGTACTTTGCACTATGCTTTGGAGTACTTTGCGGTACTCTGTGGTATACTTTGTGCAGTACTTTGTGGTATACTTTGGGGTACACAGCCATACTTTGCAGTACTCTGCAGTATACTTTGGGGTACTTTGAGGCACTTGGATATTTTGCTGTAGTTTGCAGTAAACGTTGGGGTACTTTGCGATACTTTGCGGAATGCTTTGAGGTACTTTGTGGTGTGGTTTGGAGTACTTTGCGGTACTTAGTGGTATACTTTGGGGAACTTTGTGGTACTTTGCAGAACTTTGCAGTATACTTAGGGTACTTCGCGTTATACTTTGCGGTACTTTGTAGTACTTTGTGGTATACATTGAGGTACCTACCCATACTTTGCAGTAATGTGTGGTAATTTGTGGTACTTTGTGGTATACGGAGATACTTTGCAGTATGCTTTGGTGTACTTTGCAGTACTTTGTGGTATACTTTGGGGTCCTTTGCGGTACTACATTGTATACTTTGGGGTACTTTGCTTTACACTTTGGGGTACTTTGCTGTATACTTTGGGGTACTTTGTGGTATTTTGCAGTACTTTGCGCTATTCTTTGGAGTACTTTGTGGTATACTTTGGAGTATTTTGAGGTACTTTGTGGCATACTTTAGAGTGAGGTACTTAGTGATTAGTAAGGCCCTTCAAAAAGGGGTTCAGTATTTTATCTTAGCCTATATAGTAGGAGACAGGAACTGATTTAATTATATGAATTGAAAGCAAAGTGTATGAGGCAAATTATGTGAGGCTGCTGTTCATCAACTATAGTTAAGAGCTGCTATCCATCGACTATATTTCAGATTGCAATACCATAACTCCCCGATATCCATCCATCATCCATCCATCCATCTTTATCCGCTTATCTGGGGTCGGGTCACGGAGGCAGCAGTTCCAGCAGGGGGCCCCAGACATCCCTTTCCCTAGCAGCATCAACCAGCTCTGCCTGGGGAATCTTAAGCTGCTCACAGGCCAGTGCGGAGATGTAGTCCCGCCACCTAGTCCTGGGTCTACCCTGTGCAGACCTGCAAACTTGTCACCTTTTGGCTACAACCACCTTTTTTATGTTAACCATGGTAGTTTCAGTGAATCTAGAGGGTTTTAGTTTTGTATGTCGTCACTTTTTTCACTACTCCAGAGTTTGCAGGTCTGCCCGTGGCCTCCTCCCAGCCGGACACGCCTGGAACACCTCCCAGGAGGCATCCAAACTAGGTGCCCGAACCACCTCAACTGGCTCCTTTCAACGCAAAGGAGCAGCGGCTCTACTCTGAGTCTCTCCTGGATGACTGAACTTCTCACCCAATCTCTCAGGGAGACCCCAGCCACACTCTGGAGAAAACTCATTTCGGTCACTTGTATCCGTGATCTCGTTCTTTCGGTCATGACCCATCCTTCATGACCATAGGTGAGGGTGGAGACGAAGATAGACCAGTAGATCGAGAGCTTTGCCTTTTGGCTCAGCTCTCTTTTCGTCACAACAGTGCGATAAAGCGACTGCAGAACCGGCTGCTCCGCCGATTCTCCAGCCAAACTCCCTCTCCATGGTTCCCTCACTCGTGAACAAGACCCCCAGATACTTGAACTCCTTCACTTGGGGTAAGGACTAATTTCCTACTCGAAGTGGACAGACCACCGGTTTCCTGCTGAGAACCATGGCCTCAGATTTAGAAGTGCTGATTCTCATCCCAGCCGCTTCACACTCAGTTGCGAACCTATCCAGAGAGTGCTGGAGGTTGCAGGCCAATGATGCCATCAGGACGACATCATCTGCAAACAGCAGCGACGCGATCCCCAGCTCACCAAACTGCAAACCTACCTCCCCACGGCTACGCCTCAATATCCTGTCCATGAAAATCTTGACTTACTGCCAAGAACACGGACACAGCTCTTGCTCTGGGTGTACAGGGATTGGATTGCCGGTGGTTCCGCGACCAGGATGAAATCCACATTGTTCCTCTTCAATCTGAGGTTCGACTATCGGCCGGACCCTCCTTTCCAGCACCTTGGAGTACACTTTCCCTGGGAGGCTGGGTAATGTGATGCCTCTGTAATTGGCACACACCCTCTGGTCCCCTTTTTTGAATATTGGGACCACCACCCCAGTCTGCCACTCCTTTGGCACTGACCCAGACTTCCACGCAATTTTAAAGAGGCGTGTCAACCAAGACAGCCCCTCAACACCCAGCGCCTTCAGCATTTCTGGACGGATCTCATCAGTCCCTGGGGCTTTGCCACTGTGGAGTTGTTTGACTACGTCAGTGACCTCCTCCAGGGAAATTGACGATGACCCCCCATCATCTTGCGGCTCTGCCTCAATCATAGAGGGTGGATTAGTCGGGTTCAGGAGTTCCTCAAATTGCTCCTTCCAACGCTCAACAACCTCCTCAGTTGAGGTCAGCAGTGTCCCATCCTTGCTGTATACAGCTTGGATGGTCCGCCACTTTCCCTTCCTGAGGTGTCTGATGGTCTTCCAGAAACACCTTGGTGCCAACAAAAAGTCCTTCTCCATGGTTCCTCCGAACTGCTCACACACCCGCTGCTTTGCCTTGGTCACGGCCGAAGCTGCAGCCCTCCAGGCCAGTCGATACCCTGCAACTGTTTTTGGGGTCCTCCAGGCTAACATATCCCGGAAGGCCTCCTCCTTCAGTCGGACGGCTTCCCTGACCCCCCGTGTCCACCACGGTGTCTGGGGGTTACCGCCCCTTGAAGTACCTATGGCCCTCAGGCCACAGCTCCCAGCCGCAGCTTCAGCAATGGAGGCTTTGAACACCGACCACTCATGTTCGATGTCCCCAACCTCCACAGGGATGCCTGAGAAGCTCCGCCGGAGGTGGCAATTGAAATCTCTCCGGACAGGCTCTTCCTCCAGACGTTCCCAGTTAACCCTCACTACACACTTGGGTTTTCCAGGTCTGTCCAGAGGCTTCCTCTGACATCGAAACCAGCTCACCACCAGATGGTGATCAGTGGACAGCTCTGCCCCTCTCTTCACCTGAGTGTCCAAAACACATGGCCTCAGATCAGATGATACAATAACGAACGATCATCGACCTTCGGCCTAAGGTTTTCTGATGCCAGGTGTTCTTGTGGGCATCCTTGTGTTCGAACATGGTGTTTGTTATGGACAAACCGTGACTAGCACAGAAGTCCAACAACAAAACACCACTCGGGTTCAGATCGTGGTGGCCATGCCTCCCAATCACACCCCTTCAAGTTTCTCCATCATTGCCCATGTGTGCATTGAAGTCCCCCAATAGGACAGTGGAGTCCCTTGCAGGAGTCCCAAATAGGACTCCACTTAGGGTCTGCAGGAAGGCCGAGTACTCCGATCTGCTGTTCGGTGCATAAGCACAAACCACAGTCAGAGTCCCCCCCCCCACAGTCCTAAGGCGCACGGAGGCGACCCTCTCGTCCACTGGGGTGAACTCCAGCACAGAGGCGCTCAGCTGGGGGCTAGCTAGTATAGCCACACCTGCCTTACGCTCCATACCATAAGCAACTCCGGAGAAGTACAACCCCTATCCAGGAGTTTGGTTCCGGTGCCGGTGCTGTGCGTGGAGGTTAGCCCCACCAGGTGTAATTGGTATCGCTCCACCTCCCTCACAAGCTCTGGCTCCTTCCCCCCCAGTGAGGTCACGTTCCATGTCCCCAGAGCCAGCCTTTGCCGCCTGGGTCCGGTCCGTCAGTGCGCTCCGCCTTCACTGCCACCTAGTTGGCAGCGCACACGACCCCGACAGTTCCTCCCACGGGTGGTGGGTCCACGGGACGGATGAGACGGAGATGTTGTTTCCACGTTGCTCTTTCGGGCTGGGCCCGGCCAGGCTCCATGAAAAGCCCAGCTATCTTTTCACCCTACCGCAGCATGCACTAACTACAAGCACTACTACCACAGATCTACTGCACTACACATCACACAACCCTGCACAGTAATGCCCACACAACTCCCCCATACTCATCTCCAAATGCAGGATGGAGATTGGAGATTAAACCCTTCCTGCACAGTAGATCCTGGACTTCCTGACGGGCAGACCTCAGGTGGTGAGAGTGGGCAGCCACACCTCATCTTCTCTCACCCTAAACACTGGAGAAAGTCACCCTCTCACCCTCAACACTGGGCTGTTTCATATCCTCTGTACAAACACGACTGTATAGTTACTGTACCTACAATTCTAGCTCAATTATCAATTCACTGATGACACAGCTGCGGTAGGCCTGAACTCCAACAATAATGAGAAGGCCTTCGTGGAGTGGGTGGAGTGCCAAACTAAATGTTGTCCGGGCAACAACCTCCACCTGAACGTCAGTAAGATAATGGAGATGCTAGTGGACTACAGCAGGAAGCAGGAAGATGAAAGTGATTCTAGTGGACTAGCAGGAAGCAGGAGCGGCCAATTGCCTGAACAGCAGTGGGACCCCTGTGGAGACAGTGTATTTACAAGTACAGTATGTTGATGTACAGATCACCAAGGACCAGACATGGACAACAAACATCCCCGTATATGCATGATTCAGAGGGCGTCTGACTGAGAACATCAACACTACCAACATGCTATGGAAGCAACACCATGCAGGACAAGTCACTGTAGAGAGTGTTGGAGATCAGGCCTACCGCAGCTGTCATCAGTGAATTGATAATTGAGCTGGAATTGTAGGTAACTATGCTGTCGTGTTTGTACAGAGGATATGAAACAGCCCAGTGTTTAGGGTGAGAGGGTGACTTTCTCCAGTGTTGAGGGTGAGAGGTTGACCGTCTCCAGTGTTGAGACAGTTGCTGAGTTTGGAGATGAGTATCAGGGGAGTTATGGTATCACAATCTGAAATATAGTCAATGGATAGCAGCTCTTAACTATAGTTTATGAACAGCAGCCTCACATAATTTGCCTCATACATTTTGCTTTCAATTCATATAGTTAAAACTATGTCTTAAATTAAATCCTGTCTCCTACTATATAGGCTAAGATAAAATACTGAACCCCTTTTTGAAGGGCCCTACTAATCACTAAGTATCTCAAAGTACTCCAAAGTATACCACAAAGTACCTCAAAGTACTCCAGAGTATACCACAAAGTACTGCAAAGTACTCCAAAGTATAATGCAAAGTACTGCAAAATACCACAAAGTACCCTGAAGTATACAGCAAATTACCCCAAAGTATACAGCAAAGTATACCCCAAAGTATACCACAAAGTACCGCAAAGTACCCCAAAGCATACTGCAAAGTACCTCCGTATACCACAAAGTACCACAAATTACCACACATTACTGCAAAGTATGGGTAAGTACCTCAATGTATACCACAAAGTACTACAAAGTACCCCAAAGTATAACGCAAAGTACCCAAAGTATACTGCAAAGTACTGCAGAGTACCACAAAGTACCCCAAAGTATACCACTAAGTACCGCAAAGTACTCCAAAGCACACCACAAAGTACCTCAAAGTATTCCGCAAAGTACTGCAAAGTACCCCAATGTTTACTGCAAACTATCGCAAAATATCAAAGTACCCCAAAGTACCCCAAAGTATACTGCAGAGTACTGCAAAGTATTGCTGTGTACCCCAAAGTATTCCACAAAGTACTGCACAAAGTATACCACAAAGTACAGCAAAGTACCCCAAAGCATAGTGCAAAGTACCTCCGTATACCACAAAGTACCACAAATGACCACGCATTACTGCAAAGTATGGGTAAGTACCTCAATGTATACCACAAAGTACTACAAAGTACCCCAAAGTATAATGCAAAGTAGCCAAAGTATACTGCAAAGTACTGCAGAGTACCACAAAGTACCCCAAAGTATACCACTAAGGACTGCAAATTACTCCAAAGCACACCACAAAGTACCTCAAAGTATTCCGCAAAGTACTGCAAAGTACTGCAAAGTACCCCAACGTTTACTGCAAACTACCGCAAAATATCAAAGTATACCACAAAGTACTGCAAAGTATACCACAGAGTACCCGAAAGTATATCACAAAAGTACCTCAAAGCACCCAAAAGTATACTGCAAAGTATCATAAGACACATATATGTATACCACAAGTACCACAAAGTACGCGAAAGTATACCACAAAGTACCCTAACAGCAGTATTCATTCGCTTTTTTAGATTATTACATTATCAGTCAAGTATTACGTTACCAGTTTTGACAAAAAAAGACCCGCCTGATAATGTAATAACTTGACCAATAATGTAATACGGTATTACATTATCAGAAAAATGGTATTACATTATCAGTCAGGACATTTTATTACATTATTGGTTAAGGTATTACATTATCAGGCGTTATTACATTATCAGGTAATTATTACATTATCGGGTGCTACAACCCTCAATGATGAACCTCCACTAATGTCATCATGTACTGTAGTCCGGCCCCATCCTTCTCCTCCTCCTCTTCCTCCTCTTCCTTCTTCTCTCCTCCTCTTCATCCTCCCTCCTCCTCCTCCCCCTCCTCCCTCCTCCTCCTCCCCCTCCTCTCTCCTCCTCCTCGGCCTTCCCCCTCCTCACTCCTCCTCCCCCTCCTCCCTCCTCCTCCTCCTCCTCCTCCCCCTCCTCCCTCCTCTCTCCTCCTCCTCCCTCCTCTCTCCTCCTCCTCCCTCCTCTCTCCTCCTCATACTCACGTTGGCAGCCGCGGGGGTTCTCAGCGCTCAGACCAAAGTATCCAGCCTTGCACTTGTCACAGCGCGGCCCCTCCACATGGTCCTTGCAGCGGCACTGTCCAGCCAGCATGCCCAGGGCCGGCTCGTCATGCCCGTCACACACTCCCCCGCTCTGGGACCCGTCTGGGTCGCAGTCACAGGCTGAGGGGGGGTCATCAGAGAGACTTTCAATAGAGTAGAGAACACACACACACAGAACACACACCGACCCTTACACAGACACAGATATAAACACACAGGCACAAACACACACTCACCAATGCAGACGCGGGGGTCTCTGATGTCCCTTCCGGGGTCTTGGTAGTAGAAGGGTCTGCACATCTCACAGGTGCGTCCCATGGTGTTGTGCAGACAGTCGTCACACACGCCCCCGCTGGCGTTGCCCGTGGCCAGGTACACCGCCATGTCAAAGTGGCACTGGCTGGAGTGGCCATTACAGTTGCATTCTGGGAGGGATGGTCAGTATGGTCAGTATGGACTGACTGTTGAACACTCAGGCCACTGGCTGACTCATGTGTGCTGGAGGGTCCAACCTGAGCAGAAGCTGATTCATCTGACTGGTCTACTATAATACATCTACAGCATATAGTACTAACTATCGTACATCTTTGTAAAAATCAGTCACTAGGGCAACAACTTGGTCCGAGTAAGACAAGATAGGATACATTTTAATAACCTCCAGGGGAAAATTTGGGTGTGAACTTTTTAAAAATATCCAAATGAACTTAGCCTTGTTGTTCGGTGGTGGGATCATTATTTACATATCTCAATTGTTCGGCTCAAGAAATAGCTGCTGCTTGTCATTTTGTAACGGCAGCTAGCTAGCTAGCTACCGCCCGTAATGTTTGCTAACTTGACAGTGTTATCGTCGTGACAATCTGGATGTTGAGAGGACCAAAGTGGTGTTGTTGTTTTGTAGTCCAATAATGCATGCATATCCATGTTATTCCACAGGTGCAGGGTAAAAAAGTGGTCAATTAGAAAAAGAAGAATATCCGCACACTGTTTGAATGCTCTCTGCTCTGCTTTAACAGGGTACAACGTTACAAGGTCCTCGTCAGGTACAGTAACAGGACCCTTTTAAAGCACAGTGGGAGGATAGCAACAGTGTGAAGATATGCTTCTTTTCCTAATATGAGCATTCCATGAAACTGTCTATATTGGTTCCTAGCAAGTTATGACACAGCTATACTGACTCCTAGCAGGTTATGATGACTCAGCTATACTGACTCTTAGTAGGTTATGATGACTCGACTATGTGACTCAGCTGTATTGACTCCTAGCAGGTTATGACTCAGCTGTATTGACTCCTAGCAGGTTATGACTCAGCTGTACTGACTCCTAGCAGGTTGGACTCACCTGTACTGACTCATAGCAGGCTATGACTCAGCTATACAGACTCTATACTGACTCCTAGCAGGCTATGACTCAGCTATACAGACTCTATACTGACTCCTAGCAGGTTGTGACTCAGCTGTACTGACTCTATATTGACTCCAAGCAGGTTGTGACTCAGCTGTACTGACTCTATACTGACTCCTAGCAGGTTGTGACTCAGCTGTACTGACTCTATACTGACTCCTAGCAGGTTGTGACTCAGCTGTACTGACTCTATACTGACTCCTAGCAGGCTATGACTCAGCTATACAGACTCTATACTGACTCCTAGCAGGCTATGACTCAGCTATACAGACTCTATACTGACTCCTAGGAGGTTGTGACTCAGCTGTACTGACTCTACATTGACTCCAAGCAGGTTGTGACTCAGTTGTACTGACTCTATACTGACTCCTAGCAGGCTATGACTCAGCTGTACTGACTCTATACTGACTCCTAGCAGGCTATGACTCAGCTGTACTGACTCTATACTGACTCCTAGCAGGTTGTGACTCAGCTGTACTGACTCTATACTGACTCCTAGCAGGTTGTGACTCAGCTGTACTGACTCTATACTGACTCCTAGCAGGCTGTGACTCAGCTGTACTGACTCTATACTGACTCCAAGCAGGTTGTGACTCAGCTGTACTGACTCTATACTGACTCCTAGCAGGTTGTGACTCAGCTGTACTGACTCTATACTGACTCCTAGCAGGTTGTGACTCAGCTGTACTGACTCTATACTGACTCCTAGCAGGCTGTGACTCAGCTGTACTGACTCTATACTGACTCCTAGCAGGCTATGACTCAGCTGTGCTGACTCTATACTGACTCCTAGCAGGT
The DNA here is from genome assembly GCF_949987555.1 of Borostomias antarcticus. Classification (NCBI taxonomy): domain Eukaryota; kingdom Metazoa; phylum Chordata; class Actinopteri; order Stomiiformes; family Stomiidae; genus Borostomias; species Borostomias antarcticus. Next base: position 19,069,702 of record NC_140236.1, on the reverse strand, counting down.
TGTGACTCAGCTGTACTGACTCTATACTGACTCCTAGCAGATTGTGACTCAGCTGTACTGACTCTATACTGACTCCTAGCAGGCTATGACTCAGCTGTACTGACTCTATACTGACTCCTAGCAGGCTATGACTCAGCTGTACTGACTCTATACTGACTCCTAGCAGGTTGTGACTCAGCTGTACTGACTCTATACTGACTCCTAGCAGGTTATGACTCAGCTGTACTGACTCCTAGCAGGTTGTGACTCAGCTGTACTGACTCCTAGCAGGTTGTGACTCAGCTGTACTGACTCCTAGCAGGGACCTCATTTATCATTGTGGATACACCCTTTTTCATTTACACCTGATTTTTGTACTTGCTTTTCTCCGCAAATAATGTGATGTATCATGCCAAAACTCAATGGGAAATATTGTGAGATATATACACAATATTTCCCATCGCGTTTTGTCATGATACATCACATTATTTGCGGAGAAAAGCAAGTACAAAAATCAGGTGTAAATGAAAAAGGGTGTATCCACAATGATAAATGAGGCCCCAGGTTGTGACTCAGCTGTACTGACTCTTGCAGGCGTTGGTGTTGCGTCCCTCGGCTGGTCTCCAGGGCTTATCGTTGTGGAAGTCGTCACACTGCTCACAGTTCAGCCCCTTGGTGTTGTGTTTGCATACACACCGGCCATGGACCTGGGGGAGGGGCCGATGACATCACTATTTACACTATTACCACTTAATAAAGTCACAACGCTGAGGTGCTCCAACTGGTTGCATGTAGGAATGCAGCGGCAACAGACCCCTTCAACAAACCACATCAACGAAGCTGTGTTAGCAAACAGAGACTAACTCAGAGCTAGCTAGCTGGGGCAGCCTGGCAAACTGGTTTCAATGCAAGAAAAAACAGCACTAGGGGGAGCTACTGCTATCGCTCACCATGCCCTCGATGGCCCGGATCCCATCAATGGGGGCGCATTCGGAGGCGTGTCCGTAGCAGAAGCAGTTTCCGCGGACGACCAGCTCATACATGGCATAGTAGTACTTCTCCTTGATCTCCAACCGGGAGTCCAGCAGGTTGTCTCCCAGGGTGTGCAGCTTGGTGAAGTTCACGCGCAGGTTAGTGATCTTCAGCTGGTCTGTGGGACGGGAGGGGACAGAAGGACAGAGCTGAGCAGCTGTGGGACAGGGGGACAGAAGGACAGAGCTGAGCAGCTGTGGGACGGGGGGACAGAAGGACAGAGCTGAGCAGCTGTGGGACAGGGGGGACAGAAGGACAGAGCTGAGCAGCTGTGGGACGGGGGGGACTGAAGGACAGAGTTGAGCAGCTGCAGGGTGATGTTCAGGCCTGGACAACTCAGCATACCAGATCTGAACCCTGCCCAGTGTCCCAGTGAACAGGTCAGTAAACATATTAACGGTTAATATGTTGTCTCCCACCCACAATCATGCATATGCATGTTCATTTGTGATAATGAAGGAATGGAAATGTGATATTTTCTATCTAAAGATATCTGAAGTCCTTCCACCCGATGTCATGGTGATGGTGAATAGTCTGGGACAGGCTGGACACATGGGGGAGAGACCTGGTCTCCTCTACTCTCTTCTCCTGGGAATCAGTCAACACACGCGCACAGGCCACTGGCCACACAGATAGTTCAATGTGCTGCTCACTAAACAGGAGAGGGAAAGAAGGGGGGAGGGAGGGAGAGAGAGAGAGAGAGAGCGAGAGAGAGAGAGAGAGAGAGAGAGAGAGAGGGGGAGAGAGAGAGAGGAAGAGAGAGAGGGAGAGAGAGAGAGAGAGAGAGGGAGAGAGAGAGAGAGAGAGAGCGGGAGAGAGGAAGAGAGAGAGAGAGAGAGGGAGAGAGAGAGAGAGAGAGAGAGAGAGGGAGAGAGAGAGAGAGAGCGGGAGAGAGAGAGAGAGAGAGAGAGAGAGAGACTCATAGAGAGCAGTTGGCAGGAGAGGGAGAGGAAGGGTGTGTGTGAAGCCGGTCTTTATCAGAGTGCTTGTGGGACAGGGTTAGGGAGGTGTTATCGGAGAGAGTATCCTTTCTCACACAGAGAAGAGGGAGGTCTGTTCTGTTCCCTCGACCTTGAATCCCCAAACACCCTCCCTGTCTCACAGCCCAGAGACACACACCCTCCTTGTCTCACAGCACAGACACACACCCTCCCTGTCTCACAGCACAGAGACACACACCCTCCCTGTCTCACAGCACAGAGACACACACCCTCCCTGCCTCACAGCACAGAAACACACACCCTCCCTGTCTCACAGCACAGAAACACACACCCTCCCTGCCTCACAGCACAGAAACACACACCCTCCCTGTCTCACAGCCCAGAGACACACACCCTCCCTGTCTCACAGCCCAGAGACACACACCCTCCCTGTCTCACAGCCCAGAGACACACACCCTCCCTGTCTCACAGCCCAGAGACACACACCCTCCCTGTCTCACAGCCCAGAGACACACACCCTCCTTGTCTCACAGCACAGACACACACCCTCCCTGTCTCACAGCACAGAGACACACACCCTCCCTGTCTCACAGCACAGAGACACACACCCTCCCTGTCTCACAGCACAGAAACACACACCCTCCCTGACATGGACACACAGCCACACAGTCTCCACAACTGCGTTCTCTTAAGGGCTGAAATACACCCCCCCCCCCCCCCCCCCAACACACACACACCAAAAGTCAGAAGCGCAACACCCCCCACCTCCCCAAAAAGTGTGGCCAACAAAGGCCAAAATACACCAAGCTGAGTCATTTGCAATTTTTGTTCTGTTCAGGTGTGGAATTGGAATGTAACTGTGTTGAACTCTCTAACTGTAGAACTCAAACTGTAAATCAACCCTTCTGTAACACTACCCCTCAGCCAAACCGCCATCCTGCCCCCAAGCCCCGCCCCCACAGGCAAGACCCCGCCCCTCTATGTCTGGAGCAGCCGGCTGCCTCCTGGTTGGTGCTGATGGCCTCACACTAGTGTTGTCACAATACCAAAATTATGACTTCGATACGATACCTGCCCAAAATATCTCGATACCGATACTGAAACGATACCACGGTGAAAATCTAAAAGATAAGGAAAAGTAATGGAATAATAGATGACAGAACATGGAACTTTAAGTTGTTGGCCTTCTTTAGTGCTCTGTTCAGTCTTTTTGCATCTTTTGAGTCTTTATCATATTTCCTGTAGCTTTCAAACACAGCTGGAAGAGAAGGCTGCCTCGACTGGGTGGTTTGGGATTGTGCTGGCTTCTGTTTGTTATGCCTATGTTGTTGCAAACTGTGAGATCAGAAGAACTTGAAAAGCTTATTATTATTATTATTATTATTATTATTATTATTAATTAACCCAGGCCTATTGAAGCATTTTTGCTATTTCAAATTATCAGAAGAGATAATTGTCTCACAGTTAACAGTTCTCTCGCTCTAGGAGGTCGGAGCAGGTATTGATTTTTTTGTTACAGTGCGCTAGGCAGAGAGCTAGGCTTGCAGCCAGGCTGAAGCTATGCTGGCTAAAAGTCTCATGCTATGGATGAAAATTTGCTTCTCTAGCTATCATCTGGTGCAATAAATGTATTGTACATTCATACATTCAAACATAAGGTAGGCTAAATATCCTTCGGTTGTATTCAGTTACAGTACTGGTGTTGCTGCTGTGTGTCTTATCTTCTATCACATTCGCTAACCTGTCGCTCTTTGAATTGTTTGTGTAAGTCGGCATGTCTGTCTGCAAGATGCTTTGCCAGGTTGGTCGTATTGGCTCCCTTGGTTTGTATAGATTTGTAGCATCGTTTACAGATGGGCTTGCCCGTGGGCTTGCCCTCACTGTCGGCTCTGTAAGCAAAATATGCCAGATTTCGCTGCACGCATCAGCTTTATCGACAAGCTGTGGACGGTCGACATTTGTACTTGCAGCCATCTCAGTTTAGCTACCCTCCTCTCGAACATGCTGCGTGTATAAGAGGGCGGGAAAAACTCGCTGCAGAGTGAGAGAGTGAGGAGAGAGAGTGAGAGCGCGCGCACACCCACACACACACATATTGCCCCACGACTCGGGGATCTTGGGAGAGAGAAGCAGAGCGCTATAGCCTACAAACAAACACGGCTTCACTGTTGCATGAACGCGACTCAATATATACGACTCTTATTAAAACACTGTCTTTCTTAAAGTATCGATACTTTAAATGTGGGTATTGTACCGTTTTTGACGACAGAGTATCGCGGTACTTCCCTAGTATCGATACACCGTGCAACACTACCTCACACTAGAGCTGACAGACAGCAGGACACTCTCTCTGCATTCCTGTCAGCTGAGACCCCTCAAACATCTTCCCTGTCACACTGAGGGGACGGAGGGAGGGTTTCCTGAACCTGCACCAGGGACAGTGGATAGTCCAGTCTGGTAGGAGTGGATAGTCCAGTCTGGTAGGAGTGGATAGTCCAGTCTGGTAGGAGTGGATAGTCCAGGCTGGTAGGAGTGGATAGTCCAGTCTGGTAGGAGTGCTGTAATAAGCTGTCAGACTGTTATCATAACTCCCTCAGGCCAGTTCTCCCAGCTCCCCCCAGCTCTGAGCCCAGTAAGCAGCTGTCCTCCGTGGGCAAAGCAGAGCTTCCAGTTTCCACCAGCTATTTCCTTCACTGCTCTTTAACTTCCCCTCAGCGGACACGTGGGAGTGTAGCTGTGTTTCCAGGAGATGGAGGGGTAGAGGATAGGAGGACAGGGATGGAGACCAGCACCTTCTAATCTGACCTGAGTAGACTGACACATCTGCAGTGCAGGGGTCAGGATCGAGGGTCGGGGTCGAGGGTCAGGGCCGAGGGTCAGGGCCAGCCTGTGGGCTGTGACAGAGATTGTTAACTTAACAACAGTAACTGCTTGTGTCACCCCAGAGGAAACAGGTTTCTGGGAAGCGTAGAGTACTGATGTCCTGCCAGTCTAAATAGGACAGACAGCCTGTGTGGGAGAGAGAGCAGCTGGTTTCCACATCTCTCCGTCTCTGCTAGACCCTGGTCCACCCCCCCAGAAAGAGGGATGTCATATACATTAAGGTTCTGATAGGGATAGAACAGGAAAGAAGGCCCATATATGGTAAGGTTATGATAGAGATAGAACAGGACACATGGCCCATATATGGTAAGTATTCTAGATAGTGATGCTCTAGGGGTTAGGGCTAGGTTGGACATACTCTGGATGTTGGGCCTGTTAGGGTTAGGGTTGGGGTTGGACCTACTCTGGATGTTGGAACTGTTAGGGTTAGGGTTGGGGTTGGACCTACTCTGGATGTTGGGCCTGTTAGGGTTAGGGTTGGGGTTGGACCTACTCTGGATGTTGGGACTGTTAGGGTTGGGGTTGGGGTTGGACCTACTCTGGATGTTGGGACTGTAGGGGTCCTCTATCTTGATAGCTGGCTCCAGAACTCTGTAGATCACCTGGGGACAGAGAAACCAACATGGCAGCTGCTATACAGTCTGATCAATCAATCAATCAATCAATCAAAGCTTTATTTGTATAGCGCATTTCATACCCAGAGGCAACACAATGCGCTTTACAGAGAACAAGGGAGGTGGGCATACGACCCACTCTCTACATATTCCAGAGGGAAGCAAAAAAACAGTAATCACCCGGGGGCCAGATAAGTGAGATGTAAAAATTCTTCCCTGACCCCTCTCAACAAGGCGATCGAGCAAGCTCCAGGAGTATGATGATACACACATATGATCCTGAATGATATATGAGAAGATAATATATATACATACTGGTATGATAATATACTGTAATGATAATATATGAATATGATAATGCATTAATGTGATAATGTATTGATATGACGATATGTATTTAAATTAATGGTAATATAATGTATTAATATGGAGTACAGTAGGAAGTGTGATCAATGGTTTCTCGGTGGTTTAACGATCAGGATTTTAAAAAATCAAAATGCATATCCCCGGCCAATGAAGAAGGTTTAAATCTCTGGCCAATGAGAGTGGTTTATTCCTTAACAATCAGAAAATCAGAGTGGAGGCTGTATATCCTTCGCCAATGAGAATGGCTCATCCTTGGCCAATCAGACTCACTTCTCCCTCGGTGGACGGCTCAATGTCTGAGTAGCGCGATTCGCAGATGATGTCATCGACCTTGCGCAGGGGCCCCTGGGATATGGTGGGGAAGATGGAGGAGCAGTCGTAGGAGAAGTAGCGGTAGACCTGCCAGCTCCGCCCAAAGTCCGCAGAACGCTCTATCACCATGGCAGCGGGGCGGAAGGTCTGGGAGGAGGAAACGGTGAACCACATGAATCTATCAAAGAAAGATCAGCTATTGTCTACTAAATACATCTATAGTTTTATTTATACCATGGCCTGGGTTAATACTCTTTTCTGATTGGCCAGCAGACGTGCGTTAAAACCGTGTATACGCACACATAGTTCGGCTGAAGTTTAATTACCTATTATCTAAATTAATATGCCGGCTTTGACAGCAACCCAAATGAGCTCATCCCATAGCCTGCTGTACCATTGCTAGCTAGCCATGAACGAAGTGTTGCATACTGCATATTTGCTGTGCAATGCATCCATTGTCCAGTTGTCAAATCTATTTGCCAACAAACTCTTTATGATAGCCAGACACCTCACTGTCTCCAAATCAACAAAAGGTTTTTTTCACTTTGTTTTATAACGTTAGCCTATCACTGTCAGTTGTAGGCTACGTCACATTCTTTGACAGCTCTTTAATGTTTCTATGGTATGTCACATCCCGTCCTCGCAAATCAACTCACAATGAACGTAAGATATGACTGACAGTGATATACCACAACATGAAAACAATACTTTTAGAGTTGAGGACAATCTGGTGTCTGGCTATCATTTGTTGGCAACTAGGTTTGACAGCTGGACGATTTATATGTTGCACAGCAAATATGCAGTAGCCTACACTTCGCTCACTGCTATCTAGCAATATCAGGTGGCTACAGTCATAGATAAAAGGGATACAGTACGCTATGGAATTAGCTAGTTTGGGTTGCTAGGCTCATAGTTTGGTTGCTAGGTCGTATCCAGGGTTGAGAGACATTGGTGAAAGAAAAGGTAACGGCAATGAGCAACATATAAATAACATTTCTTTATATTTTAATGTAGAAAATGTGAGTAAATGGCACATATTTATTTGTCTTTGGCATGTGGGGCCATGGTATAAGCGGGATAATCAACTCATAGGTGTGCGTTAAACGGTTTTAAGGCACTTCGCGGAGGCAACCACCCGATGTGCAGCGGCGAGTCTTCACCTCCACGTTGTCCGTTTAACGGACACCTAATCGTTGATTATCCCTTACATATTATATATGTTACGGTCAATGTGAGATAACGGGGAATGTGAGCTTTTCCAGGAGAAACATGTGCGTTTCTCACATCTCCCGGGTAATGTGCACATTGCCCGACCTTGCGGGAGATGTGAGAAATTGGTTAGTATTTCTCACATCTCCCGTACGGTCGGAGATTGTGCACATTAACCGGGAAATGCTTACAATTCCCGACCTTGCGGTGAATCTAGGAAAGCGCAACCGTATGCAAAACTTCTGCGCAGCCGGGTGGTGGCAGAGGGCTTATGTGACGCCTCAGATGGCGTGCACCATAAGAGGCACCCACGGTAGTTGGGCTAACGTTACTGGCGCACACCTGTGAGAGATTTTTCGTCTTTTCGTCTGTCTTTCGGCTAGCTAACGTGTAGGGTTCCTTTGGAGGTTCCCACCTTCCTGTTGTTGCAATGTTCCTTTTGCGTTTGTTGACTTGATCACCAGTGTAGGCCTATCCTCCTAATACTACTTACACTGTGTGCAGCATAGGCTATATTACTGTTCAAGGTCCCCACAGACTGTTATAGGGGAGGACCGGGACGAATGAAACACTTTTTGGTTTGATCAGATTTACACAGAAATTAATAAAGATGGAGATTACATTTTTTTGATGACAAACAACTTGTACATGTCCTTTACTAACCTATTAGTTGTAAGTTTCGTTCTGTGGTGTAACAGTTCAATTCAAGACGGCCGAGAACAGAAGATGTGCATTGTTTCTCTCGTCCCTGCCGTGCGGGGCGAGTGGGACGAGTGAAACAGTGAGATTGTTTTGCTTATTGTGTTGCGTAGCCTCGCGGCTTGTAGGCTAATTATCTTAACTTTCAACACATGTATAATTAGACCCAATTTAATGTTTCCATTAATGTAATTGATGCTATGTATTCGAAAACCATGGGCAAAATGTCAAGCGCCTCTCGTTCTAAGCGCACGAGCCCTCTCCCACCACCCGGCTGCGCAGAGGTTTTGCATACGGTTGGACTGCTAGATTTACCGCAAGGTCGGGAATTTTAAGCATTTCCCGGTAAATGTGCACAATCCCCGACCTTGCGGGAGATGTGAGAAATACTAACCAATTTCTCACATCTCCCGCAAGGTCGGGGAATGTGCACATTACCCAGGAGATGTGAGAAACCTCCTACATTCTCCGCGAGGTCGGGGAATGTGCGCAATAACCGGGAAAAGCTCACATTCCCCGTTTTCTCACATTGACCGTAACATATACATACACATATCAAAGTAAATGTGTTTTTCTGTTTTTCTGTGAGAGTGAGTGGTGTAGACATGGAGCCCTGTCTAACCTTGAAGGTCATGATCAGGTGGGTGAAGTGGAACTCTGCCTCCAGATCCAACTGGAGAAAGACATCTGCCTTTCCTGGAGAGAGACAGAGAGAGAGAGAGAGAGAGAGAGAGAGAGAGAGAGATTAACACAAATATATCAAGATTATGTCAGACATCAGGGTCTCTTCCCTCTTATTGTTGTGTATTTTTACCTGTGACCAGTAGCTCTAAAGCTCCCTCTGTAGCGCTGTCCCTCTGTGTCCCTCTGTCTCTATGTCCCTCTGTCTCTCAGTGTCTCTGTCTCTATGTCCCTCTGTCTCTCTATGCCTCTCCTTCCCTGTCTCTGTCCCTCTGTCTCTCAGTCCCTCTGTGTCTGTCTCTATGTCCCTCTGTCACTATGTCCCTCTGTCTCTATGTCCCTCTGTCTCTGTCTCTCTGTCTCCATGTCCCTCTGTGTCTCTGTCTCTATGTCCCTCTGTCTCTATGTCTCTATGTCCCTCTGTCTCTCTGTCCCTGTCTCTCTGTCCCTGTCGCTCTGTCTCTTTGTCGCTCTGTCCCTCTGTAGCTCTGTCCCTCTGTGTCTGTCCCTCTGTAGCTCTGTCCCTTTGTCGCTCTGTCTCTCTGTTATTTTATTTTGTCCGACCTGTTGTCCATGCAAATTGTTTTTCCTACACAGACAATACTTTAGATATCAATCTGATCCCAAAGTTCCCTCTGTCTCTGTCGCTCTGTCTCTTTGTCGCTCTATCCCTCTGTGTCTGTCCCTCTGTGTCTCTGTCTCTCTGTCCCTCTGTCGCTCTGTCCCTCTGTAGCTCTGTCCCTCTGTGTCTGTCCCTCTGTAGCTCTGTCCCTCTGTCTCTCTGTTGGTCCACAAATTCTGTCAACCAAAGGTCACCACAGCTGTAACTAATCCACTAATCAGATAAGAGAGAATATTCAGCAGGTTTATAGCCTTATCTATAGTTGGTCTGAAATCCTGAATAGACTCTTTTTCATTCTAGCAACCAGTTCTGGTAGTGATGGAGTGGTAGTGATGGAGTGATAGTGATGGAGTGATAGTGATAGAGTGGTAGTGATAGAGTGATATTGATGGAGTGGTAGTGATGGAGTGATAGTGATGGAGTGATAGTGATAGAGTGATAGTGATGGAGTGGTAGTGATGGAGTGATAGTGATGGAGTGGTAGTGATGGAGTGATAGTGATGGAGTGGTAGTGATGGAGTGGTAGTGATAGAGTGATAGTGATGGAGTGATAGTGATGGAGTGGTAGTGATGGAGTGATAGTGATGGAGTGGTAGTGATGGAGTGATAGTGATGGAGTGGTAGTGATAGAGTGGTAGTGAAAGAGTGATAGTGATGGAGTGGTAGTGATGGAGTGATAGTGATGGAGTGATAGTGATAGAGTGATAGTGATGGAGTGGTAGTGATGGAGTGATAGTGATGGAGTGGTAGTAATGGAGTGATAGTGACGGAGTGATGGAGTGGTAGTGATGGAGTGGTAGTGATAGAGTGATAGTGGTGGAGTATTAGTGATGGAGTGATAGTGATGGAGTGATAGTGATAGAGTGGTAGTGATAGAGTGGTAGTGGTGGAGTGATAGTGATGGAGTGATGGAGTGATAGTGATGGAGTGGTACTGATGGAGTGATAGTGATGGAGTGATAGTGATAGAGTGGTAGTGATAGAGTGGTAGTGATGGAGTGATAGTATTGCAGTGGTAGTGATGGAGTGGTAGTGATAGAGTGGTAGTGATGGAGTGAAAGTGATAGAGTGGTAGTGATGGAGTGGTAGTGATGGAGTGGTAGTGATGGAGTGGTAGTGATAGAGTGGCAGTGATGGAGTGATAGTGATATAGTGGTAGTGATGGAGTGATAGTGATGGAGTGATAGTGATGGAGTGATAGTGATAGAGTGGTAGTGATAGAGTGATAGTGATATAGTGGTAGTGATGGAGTGATAGTGATGGAGTGGTAGTGATGGAGTGATAGTGATGGAGTGATAGTGATAGAGTGGTAGTGATGGAGTGATAGTGATAGAGTGGTAGTGATGGAGTGGTAGTGATAGAGTGATAGTGGTGGAGTATTAGTGATGGAGTGATAGTGATGGAGTGATAGTGATAGAGTGGTAGTGATAGAGTGGAAGTGGTGGAGTGATAGTGATGGAGTGATGGAGTGATAGTGATGGAGTGGTACTGATGGAGTGATAGTGATGGAGTGATAGTGATAGAGTGGTAGTGATAGAGTGGTAGTGATGGAGTGATAGTATTGCAGTGGTAGTGATGGAGTGGTAGTGATGGAGTGGTAGTGATGGAGTGTAAGTGATAGAGTGGTAGTGATGGAGTGATAGTGATGGAGTGGTAGTGATGGAGTGGTAGTGATGGAGTGGTAGTGATAGAGTGGTAGTGATGGAGTGATAGTGATAGAGTGGTAGTGATGGAGTGATAGTGATGGAGTGATAGTGATGGAGTGATAGTGATAGAGTGGTAGTGATATAGTGGTAGTGATGGAGTGATAGTGATGTAGTGATGGAGTGATAGTGAAGGAGTGATAGTGATAGAGTGGTAGTGATGGAGTGATAGTGATAGAGTGGTAGTGATATAGTGGTAGTGATGGAGTGATAGTGATGTAGTGATGGAGTGATAGTGATGGAGTGAGTGATGGAGTGATAGTGATGGAGTGATAGTGATAGAGTGATAGAGTGATAGTGATGGAGTGATATTGATGGTGTGATAGTGATAGAGTGATAGAGTGATAGTGATGGAGTGATACTGATGGAGTGATAGTGATGGAGTGATAGTGATAGAGTGATGGAGTGATGGAGTGATGGAGTGACAGTGATGGAGTGATGGAGTGGTAGTGATGGAGTGATGGAGTGATAGTGATGGAGTGGTAGTGATGGAGTGATAGTGATAGAGTGGTACTGATGGAGTGATGGAGTGGTAGTGATGGAGTGGTATTGATTGAGTGGTAGTGGAGGAGTGATAGTGGTAGTGATGGAGTGATAGTGATGGAGTGGTAGTGATGGAGTGGTAGTGATAGAGTGGTAGTGATGGAGTGGTAGTGATAGAGTGGTAGTGATGGAGTGGTAGTGATGGAGTGGTAGTGATGGAGTGGTAGTGATGGAGTGATAGTGATGGAGTGATGGAGTGGTAGTGATGGAGTGATAGTGATGGAGTGATAGTGATAGAGTGATAGTGACGGAGTGGTAGTGATGGAGTGATAGTGATGGAGTGGTAGTGATGGAGTGATAGTGATGGAGTGATAGTGATGGAGTGGTAGTGATAGAGTGGTAGTGATAGAGTGGTAGTGATGGACTGATAGTGATGGAGTGGTAGTGATGGAGTGGTAGTGATATAGTGGTAGTGATGGAGTGGTAGTGATAGAGTTGTAGTGATGGAGTGGTAGTGATAGAGTGATAGTGATGGAGTGGTAGTGATGGAGTGATAGTGATGGAGTGGTAGTGATGGAGTGGTAGTGCTGGAGTGATAGTGATGGAGTGATAGTGATAGAGTGGTAGTGATAGAGTGGTAGTGATGGAGTGATGGAGTGATAGTGATGGAGTGATAGTGATAGAGTGGTAGTGATGGAGTGATAGTGATGGAGTGATAGTGGTGGAGTGGTAGTGATGGAGTGATAGTGATGGAGTGGTAGTGATAGAGTGGTAGTGATAGAGTGGTAGTGATGGAGTGATAGTGATGGAGTGGTAGTGATGGAGTGGTAGTGATGGAGTGATAGTGATGGAGTGATGGAGTGGTAGTGATGGAGTGGTAGTGATGGAGTGATATTGATGGAGTGATAGTGATAGAGTGATAGTGATGGAGTGGTAGTGATGGAGTGATAGTGATGGAGTGATAGTGGTGGAGTGGTAGTGATAGAGTGGTAGTGATGCAGTGATAGTGATAGAGTGATAGTGATGGAGTGGTAGTGATAGAGTGGTAGTGATGGAGTGATAGTGATGGAGTGGTAGTGATAGAGTGGTAGTGATGGAGTGATAGTGATGGAGTGATAGTGATATAGTGATATAGTGATAGTGATGGAGTGATGGAGTGGTAGTGATGGAGTGATAGTGGTGGAGTGGTAGTGATAGAGTGATAGTGATGGAGTGGTAGTGATAGAGTGGTAGTGATAGAGTGGTAGTGATAGAGTGGTAGTGATGGAGTGATAGTGATGGAGTGGTAGTGATGGAGTGGTAGTGATGGAGTGATAGTGATGGAGTGATGGAGTGGTAGTGATGGAGTGATAGTGATGGAGTGATAGTGATAGAGTGATATTGACGGAGTGGTAGTGATGGAGTGATAGTGATGGAGTGGTAGTGATGGAGTGATAGTGATGGAGTGATAGTGATGGAGTGGTAGTGATAGAGTGGTAGTGATAGAGTGGTAGTGATGGACTGATAGTGATGGAGTCGTAGTGATGGAGTGGTAGTGATATAGTGGTAGTGATGGAGTGGTAGTGATATAGTGATAGTGATGGAGTGAGTGATGGAGTGATAGTGATGGAGTGATAGTGATAGAGTGATAGAGTGATAGTGATGGAGTGATATTGATGGTGTGATAGTGATAGAGTGATAGAGTGATAGTGATGGAGTGATACTGATGGAGTGATAGTGATGGAGTGATAGTGATAGAGTGATGGAGTGATGGAGTGATGGAGTGACAGTGATGGAGTGATGGAGTGGTAGTGATGGAGTGATGGAGTGATAGTGATGGAGTGGTAGTGATGGAGTGATAGTGATAGAGTGGTACTGATGGAGTGATGGAGTGGTAGTGATGGAGTGGTATTGATGGAGTGGTAGTGGAGGAGTGATAGTGGTAGTGATGGAGTGATAGTGATGGAGTGGTAGTGATGGAGTGGTAGTGATAGAGTGGTAGTGATGGAGTGGTAGTGATAGAGTGGTAGTGATGGAGTGGTAGTGATGGAGTGGTAGTGATGGAGTGGTAGTGATGGAGTGATAGTGATGGAGTGATGGAGGGGTAGTGATGGAGTGATAGTGATGGAGTGATAGTGATAGAGTGATAGTGACGGAGTGGTAGTGATGGAGTGATAGTGATGGAGTGGTAGTGATGGAGTGATAGTGATGGAGTGATAGTGATGGAGTGGTAGTGATAGAGTGGTAGTGATAGAGTGGTAGTGATGGACTGATAGTGATGGAGTGGTAGTGATGGAGTGGTAGTGATATAGTGGTAGTGATGGAGTGGTAGTGATAGAGTTGTAGTGATGGAGTGGTAGTGATAGAGTGATAGTGATGGAGTGGTAGTGATGGAGTGATAGTGATGGAGTGGTAGTGATGGAGTGGTAGTGCTGGAGTGATAGTGATGGAGTGATAGTGATAGAGTGGTAGTGATAGAGTGGTAGTGATGGAGTGATGGAGTGATAGTGATGGAGTGATAGTGATAGAGTGGTAGTGATGGAGTGATAGTGATGGAGTGATAGTGGTGGAGTGGTAGTGATGGAGTGATAGTGATGGAGTGGTAGTGATAGAGTGGTAGTGATAGAGTGGTAGTGATGGAGTGATAGTGATGGAGTGATGGAGTGGTAGTGATGGAGTGGTAGTGATGGAGTGATAGTGATGGAGTGATGGAGTGGTAGTGATGGAGTGGTAGTGATGGAGTGATAGTGATGGAGTGATAGTGATAGAGTGATA
>NC_140236.1:19035425-19045425 GCF_949987555.1 Borostomias antarcticus | reverse complement strand
GTAAGCCAGAATCCTTTTACCTGGACTGTTAAGTGAATGACGAGCTAGTAAGACAGCTGTCAACGGACCGTAATGTGGACTGTATTTTCACGTGGCCTGTAGGGGGTGACGGAGCACTACCAAAACACGGATGAAAGTGAAGCATTATGGCAGAATACAAGACGCATATTTAAGTAAAAAACAGTCTGAAAGTTAAAAGTCTTTCTCCATTACGTTGTGTAACCTTATCATAGCGACGTTTGGAGAATGTGTTGCTGACGGGAATGCAATGCAGTGATAATATGATACTTTCCAAATAGCGAAAAACTTTGTCTTATACGTTACAGTGCTAAGAAGAACCGTTCTTCTATGGACAGCTATCTTTCCAAGACGCCAACATACACACCCCTGCAAGCCAAAGCCCTGACCGGATCCATCCTTAACATGCTGGTTAAGGATATGAGGCCCTTATCCATGGTTGATGATGAAGGGTTTAATGAAATGATCAAGCAGTTCAACCCTGAATATCACAACGAATACCTTCCAGGCCGATCCCATTTCACTAAATTGATGGAAAAGAAATATGACACAACCTTTCAGAATGTAAGTCTCTTCATCTCTCTCTCTCCACACACACACACACACACACACATCCACACACCCACCCATCCACCCCCCCCCCCCCCACACACACATACACACACACCCACACCTAACCACAGACACACACACACACCCACACAATAGCAATTTGTATTTATGATTGAACACATTTCACTTCAAAATGTAACAAAAATCATATCTGATGTCTAAGGTAAAGGAGACCCTCAAAGCTGTTAAAGGCTCCCTCGCCCTGACTGCTGATGTGTGGACAAGTTGTGCAACAGAGGCGTACCTTGGCGTGTCCTGCCATTTCCTCAGTGACGGTTGGCAAATGGAGAGCTTCAACCTTGCCACCATGCCTCTTGAGGAGAGACATACTGGTCCAAACATAATGAAATGGATGGAGGAGGTGATAGCAAAGTTTGACATCTCGCCTGCCAAAATCATAGCAGTAGTCCATGACAGTGGGTCCAACATGGTGGCAGCAATGGGAAAGCTGGAAGAAAAATATGGATGGGCCTCTATCTGTTGTGCAGGGCACCAACTCCAGCTCATAGTTAATGCTGCCCTCAAAGAAACCACCATCAGCAGAGCGCTAGGTGCTGCGAGGGCGCTAGTTGAGCACTTCAAGAGAAGCGAGCTGGCCAGTACAAAGCTGAAGAAGAAACAGGACCAGATGCAGGTAGCGAAACACACACTGATCCAGGACGTCAGTACAAGATGGAATAGTACGTTCCACATGGTAGAGCGACTCCTGGAACAGCGCTGGCCTGTCACTGCCACTCTCTCAGATCCTGAGGTAACTCCAAGGGGCAAGCACTACTTCGACTTGAAACCAGAGCAATGGGCGCTGCTTGAAGAGCTGAAGCAAGGGCTGGAGCCTTTTGAGACTGCTATCATTTACCTTAGTGGACAGCAGTACACAACCGTTTCAGGTCTTCCACAGGTGGTCAAAGGGCTGAAGCGATCCATACAGCAAAGTCAATTTGAGACAAGGTCAGGAAAAGCATTCTTGGTCAGTGCAGGAGATGGGATAACAGATAAATGGGGAAGTCTGACTACCATCTCAGCAGAGAAAGAAAACAAAATTGTTCTTTCAGCTGCCTTGGACCCCAGATACAGAAAGCTGAAGTTTGTGGCTCCTGAAGATGGCGCCAGGGTGCAGGGGGCTGTTCAAGTGCTTGCTCTCAAAGAAGCAACAAAGGAGCCTGGGACACATGGGGGTACACGACAGCAGGAGGCGGCCAACGTTCGAGGCAGAGGGGAAAAGTCAGCTCTGGACAGCCTCCTTCAGTCTGACACAGACAGTCAGAGTGAGGATGAGGAAGAAGCGTCCCAGGAGGACCAAAAGATCCTAATGGTGAGAAATGAAGTGCATCTGTACTTCGCAGAGTCCTCAGTATCCAAAAAGGATGACCCTCTCAAATGGTGGAGTGCAAATGAGGGGCGTTTCCCCACACTATCAAAGCTGGCAAAATCATACCTGGCATTCCCTGCAACCTCCACCCCATCCGAGAGGATCTTCTCTGCAGCAGGGAACATCTGCTCTCGAAAGAAAGCAAGCCTCTCTCCAGAACATGTGGAAATGCTGACTTTCCTTGCTATGAATAAATGATTGTTAGTGTGGTAAAGATTTTGGTCGAAAAGGACACGAAGTACATCTTAATCCACACAGGAGAGAAATCTAATTGCTCAGTCTGGTAAATGTTTTGGTCAGAAAATGCAGTGTTTTGTTATATTTGAGAAGAGTGAGACCAAACCTTTTCTCTACAAGTATTTCTTTTTGTGGATAGTTGCTCTTTTTTTAATTATGTATAGTGCCTACCTCATTTGATTTCACAGCACTGTTCAATACATTAAAAATGTAGGCTATGTTTGATACCAGAGATGAGTGAAACAAAGCAAAACGTAGGCTATTTATTTTTGTTTTCTTTGGGTTGCCCAGTCCCTAGCCTACCTCTTTTTACTCAGCCGTTTGCACTCTCTACATTTAAAAATGTTTGATGCCTGAGTGAAACAGAACTTGCATAGGCTACAAGTATTTATTTTTTGCTATTTTGCACTATTGAAAAATGCTGTTACATGCAACGTTCAATAAAGATGAATGTTTGAGTGAATGATCATCTTCCTTGTCTTTATTTTTGGTTAGCAGCACATGCCTAAAACAACTTCAAGCTAAATGTAAAAGCTGATAATGGTTAAAGAGTGATTGAGTAATTGTGCAATAAGCTGTAATTTATGATCTGATTAGTCGACTAATCGTTAAAATAATTGTTGACTAATCGATTATCAAAATAATCGTTTGTGGCAGCCCTAGTTGAAAGCATTCAGCTGAAGTTAATGACGATATGTTACATAATATTCTGGTAACGCTGCAACCTCATTGTGCCTACTCTAAATGAGTTAACAGGAAGTCGTTCCACAGCATTAATGTAGCTAGGCTACTAAGCATGTAACGGTATCAAAAACTCACGGTATGGTAATATCACGACATCAAGGTCCACGGTACGGTATATCACGGTATTAAACACAGTTTTAAAACAAAATTTAAAGAGGAAGGAGATTTGTACTTTGGAAAAAAAAAAACATAGCATTTATTAAACACACTTCTGATGTGTACAGTTTTTTTCTTTTCATTTAAAGTGCTTCTGCTTTCCTTACAATCACGGATCAACGATGATCCATTGCACCACTATTCAGTAGTGATAGAGGAGGTCTGTGGGTATAGATGGTGTGTTGAGAAGTGATAGAGGCGGTCTGTGGGTATAGATGGTGTTGAGCAGTGATAGAGGAGGTCTGTGGGTATAGACGGTGTGTTGAGCAGTGATAGAGGTCTGTCGGTATAGATGGTGTGTTGAGCAGTGATAGAGGAGGTCTGTGGGTATAGACGGTGTGTTGAGCAGTGATAGAGGTCTGTCGGTATAGATGGTGTGTTGAGCAGTGATAGAGGAGGTCTGTGGGTATAGATGGTGTGTTGAGCAGTGATAGAGGAGGTCTGTGGGTATAGATGGTGTGTTGAGCAGTGATAGAGGAGGTCTGTGGGTATAGATGGTGTGTTGAGCAGTGATAGAGGAGGTCTGTGGGTATAGATGGTGTGTTGAGCAGTGATAGAGGAGGTCTGTGGGTATAGATGGTGTGTTGAGCAGTGATAGAGGTCTGTCGGTATAGATGGTGTGTTGAGCAGTGATAGAGGAGGTCTGTGGGTATAGACGGTGTGTTGAGCAGTGATAGAGGAGGTCTGTGGGTATAGATGGTGTGTTGAGCAGTGATAGAGGAGGTCTGTGGGTATAGATGGTGTGTTGAGCAGTGATAGAGGAGGTCTGTGGGTATAGATGGTGTGTTGAGCAGTGCTAGAGGTCTGTGGGTATAGATGGTGTGTTGAGAAGTGATAGAGGAGGTCTGTGGGTATAGATGGTGTGTTGAGCAGTGATAGAGGAGGTCTGTGGGTAAAGATGGTGTGTTGAGCAGTGATAGAGGTCTGTGGGTATAGATGGTGTGTTGAGAAGTGATAGAGGAGGTATGTGGGTATAGATGGTGTGTTGAGCAGTGATAGAGGAGGTCTGTGGGTATAGATGGTGTGTTGAGCAGTGATAGAGGAGGTCTGTGGGTATAGATGGTGTGTTGAGCAGTGATAGAGGAGGTATGTGGGTATAGATGGTGTGTTGAGCAGTGATAGAGGAGGTCTGTGGGTATAGATGGTGTGTTGAGCAGTGATAGAGGAGGTCTGTGGGTATAGATGGTGTGTTGAGCAGTGAGAAGAAGAGGGAAAGAGGCTGAGCAGAGAGCCCAGGTCTGATCTCTGATACTGCGCTGCTACGGCAGGAGACTGGATGAAAGAAGTGACAGGTCTAAAAAAATAATAATAATAATAATAAAAACGACAGAAGAGGAAGAGAAAGAAGAGATGAGGAAGGAGAGAATGGAAAGAAACGATGGGAGGACAAGAGGGGGGGGGGTGTAGATCTAGGCTAGATGGTTCTGACATCTAGTTACAGAAAATCTCTCTACGGTTCGGCACGCACCGTATAAAAAATAATAAAACAAAAAAGGATGTAGGCGACATGGTCACATAGGGAACATGTTCAATCCACACTAGTTAGTAGTGCCACCAGCGGCACTACTCACTCCACCAGCCGTAGTCATGGCTAGCGGAGGAGCTGAAGAGCTTGAAAAACCTCCTGCTCAACAACCTCTCATCACCACGGCATTTAAGCAGCCCTTCGCTAAAGAATCTGACCGTGCTAAAGCTATTACAAAAGGTATTATTGGGGTGTTTATACAGTAGCTGCAGACATGAGGCCATATTCCGAGGGGTTTAAACATATGCTGGATGTGCTTGAGCCACGTTACGAGATCGCGTCGCACACCCACTTTGCTGAGAAGATCGTGCTTAATCTTTATGAGCAGGAAAAGGCAAAAGTTGTCAGTGAATTATCCCAGGCATCCTCTGTTGCGCTCACAGACGGGTGGACCTCCAGGGCAACGGAAAGCTACGTGACGAGTGTGGATTGAACATGCGCCCTACGTGACCAGTTGCTGGTTAGCTACGAGAGTCAGGATCCCAGCCGACCGTTACATCACCCCAACCCGCAATGGAGGGTTATCAGCTGGGCTGGGACTCCGCCTCTCATCGCTAACCAGCACCTGAGCCAATTGAGCTAAAGGTGGTTAGCTAGCTCGATCGTAAATTACTCAAACTGAATAAATATGACACCGATAAGCACACCGATGCCAATAGTTAGCTTGATATAACTAAGACATCTGACCAGTCCAGAGCAGTGAGTTTAGCCTACGGTTTTACCGAGCCAGGTTACCGCGTGACCAAAAAATACTGCGGTTAACGTAATACCGCGGTTACCGTTACATGCTTATAGGCTACTGTCTGAAAATTACAAACACTATTCATTCATATACTGTATACAATATAGCCTACATGACCACTGATTGTAGGGCTTTTAGGGTACTGTACATAGCCTACACGCACCTCCACACAGAATTTCACGCACACATTACATTTTGTAGCCTAGGCCTACATATCTCACTCCATTTGTATATTGTATTCATATTTTGTACTACTCATTTGCACCGTCTCATCTTGTCCCTGCACCCTTGTCTCCATCAATGTTATGCAGTTTATTGACCAAAGCTAAATCCTAGTATGATGTAAACTACTTGGCAATAAACCGATTCAGATTCTGAAACTAGCTTAAGCTTAAACTTCTTCTACCGGTGATTCGACGCTATCCGCTTTGTTTAGCCTACTCACTGCTGCCGCCCATGTTGGGGATGATGCATTACATCTTAAATGGTGTTGAGAGACTCGCGTTGAAGAATCTGATTAACAGGAGAACATTTAGGCTGAGTTATTAACTATGGCAAATTTTTAACTTTAAAACATGTAAATAAAACATGTAAATAATGTAATGTAATGTAATGCATCATCCCCAACATGGGCGGCAGCAGTGAGTAGGCTAAACAAAGCGGAGAGCGCCAAATCGCCGGTAGAAGAAGACAGTCGATGCGCTGTGGATATAAAACATTTAAGTGTACAAATTTGCCTTTTATTTGAAAGGTGGGGGACTACAAACTGTAGCGACTTCAGAGAAAAGACTTTCATCTTTCCAACGATGTGTTTACTTTGATGAGTAACGAAACGGTTTTGTCTGTAGACTGGGACAAGTGGGCCAAGGAAGCGCATTCATAGGTAAATTGCATTGAGAGTAACAGGGCGTTATCTTTAGGATATTGCCCTGGACCAGATCTAGGTTATACCCAGATTTTATTGAACCTCTCTCTCTCTCCCTCTCTCTCTCTCTGCTCTGGTATTACCCCCCAGTACATCTGGAGCAGGTCTGGGTAGAGAACCTCTCTCTCCAGACCCCCCCTCCCCTCCCCTCTCTCTCTCCCTCCCTCCCCTCTCTCTCTCTCTTTCTCCTGGAAAGTCTCCCCTTCTCTACTTTCCATCTCTCCCTCTCTCCCTCCCCACTATTAATAGCATTAACCAGAGAGAGGCAGCTGCAAGAGAAGGTGGAGACCAGGCTACACACACACACACACACACACACACACACACACACACACACACACACACACACACACACACACACACAGAGCAGAAATAGAAGGCAGATCTGGATCCCAGCTCACTCAGGTAGAGTGTCCCGGACCAGGGAACATGTGGATCACAGTCTACGGTGTGTGTGTGTGTGTGTGTGTGTGAGTGTGTGTGTGTGAGTGTGTGTGTTCTCACCGTTCTCAGACTGCCACCAGGACTTCTTGCGGTGTGGTTTGAAGGTGGTGATCACGTTCTCCATGCGGTGGCTGATGGTGTTGTACACCGGGTCATACGCACGCCGAGAGTCACAGTGGAAACACTTCTTCTCATCCTGCAGAGGTCAGAGGTCAGGGTCAGACACACACACACACATGCACACACACACTCACACACACCCACACTCACACACCCACACTCACACACACACACACACACTCAAACACGCACACTCACACACACTCACACAGACACACCCACACACACACACACACACACACACACACACACACTCACACACACACACGCTCACACTCACACACCCACACACACTCACACATACGCACACTCACACAGACACACGCACACTCACACGCACACACACGCGCTCACACACACACTCACACACACACTCACACTCACACACACTCAAACACGCACTCTCACACACATGCACACTCTCACACACACACCCACACATGCTCACACACACACCCACACACACACACTCACACACATGCACACACACACACACACACACACACACACACATTCACACACACACACACACACTCACTCACACACGCACATTCACTCACACACTCACCCACGCACACACACGCACACACACACACTTGCTCACACACACGCTCGCTCGCTCACACACACTCACTCACTCACTCACACACGCTCGCTCACACATGCTCACTCACTCACTCACACTCACTCACTCACACACATTCACTCACACACGTTCGCTCACACACACTCACTCACACACACTCGCTCACACACACTCACTCACACACGCTCGCTCACACACACTCACTCACACTCGCTCACACACAGTCACTCACACACGCTTGCTCACACACTTACTCACACACGCTCGCTCACTCACACACGCTGGCTCACACACACTCACTCACACACACTCGCTCACACACGCTGGCTCACACACGCTCGCTCACACATGCTGGCTCACACACGCTCGCTCACACACGCTGGCTCACACATGCTCGCTCACACACGCTGGCTCACACACGCTCGCTCACACACGCTGGCTCACACACAGGGCAGGACGTGCCTGCAGGTGGCTGACAATGCAGTAGGGCTCCTTCCTCCGGAGGCCGCAGGTGGACGAGGCCTTCAGGTTCCTCTCCCGGCCCACCAGCAGGTCCCCTGTTGCCGGGTAACAGCTGCCATGGGAACAGCCGTGGGCGTGGTCTGGCTCCAGGGCAACAGCCGCTGCTAGAGCTGGAGGAGGGAGAGGATATGAGGTCACGTGTGGGCAGGGCAGGGTCATGGCAGGGTCATGGCAGGGTCAGGGCAGGGTCATGGCAGGGTCATGGCAGGTCATTAGTTAGTGCTGCATGACAACAGCTCTCTTTAAGAGGGCCTTCCTGTCTGACCAGATACAGGACTGACCTGACCTCCTCTCCTCCTCTACCCTCCTCCTCTACCCTCCTCCTCCCTCCTCCTGGGTTTGATTCCCGCTTGGAATGCCTGGGTCTTTCTGTGTGGAGTGTGCATGTTCTCCCCACGTTCACAAAGGTTCCCTTCCTAAGAACCCGTGTGCATGTTCTCCCCGCGTTCACAAGGGTTTCCCCATAAAGAACCCAATAAGAAAACCATGCAGAAGAGCAGATGGCTGATGCTGGCCGTCCCTGACAGACAGACAGACAGGCAGGCAGGCAGGCAGGCAGGCAGACAGACAGGCAGGCAGACAGACAGACAGACAGACAGACAGACAGACAGACAGACAGACAGACAGACAGACAGACAGACAGACAGACAGACAGACAGACAGACAGACAGACAGACCGACCGACCGACAGACAGGAGCGCCTGGATCGGCCCCCGGGCGCTGCTGCCATTCGGGGAGGAGCAGCTACAGCCTGACCTGGAAACAAACTTGTGCGTGTGTGTGTGTGCACGTGTGTGCGTGTGTGTGGACAGTTATCTACAGCAGGTGCTTACATTCTAGGCGAAGGCAGCATGCTGCGTCTTAGGCAACACCAACATACCGTCTACAGTATATAACACCAACATACCGTCTACAGTATATAACACCAACATACCGTCTACAGTATATAACACAGACACACAAACAGGAAGACAGGAACCAGGGGGTGGATACAGTAACCAGGGGGTGGATACAGTAACCAGGGAGTTGATACAGTAACCAGGGGGTTGATACAGTAACCAGGGAGTTGATACAGTAACCAGGGAGTTGATACAGTAACCAGGGGGTTGATACAGTAACCAGGGAGTTGATACAGTAACCAGGGAGTTGATTCAGTAACCAGGGAGTTGATACAGTGTGCCATGGGTGAGTGAACTAGCAAACCCCTGTTTATCAGCAACCATGGTAACATAGTGGGTGATAGATGTATTACCATGGTGACAAAGGGAGATAGAGGTATTACCATGGTAACATACTGTAGTGAGTGATAGAGGTATTACCATGGTAACATATTGTGGGAGATCGAGGTATTACCATAGTAACATAAAGAGAAAGAGGTATTACCATGGTAACATATTGTGGGAGATCGAGGTATTACCATAGTAACATAAAGAGAAAGAGGTATTACCATGGTAACATAGTGGGAGATAGAGGTATTGCCGTGGTAGCATAGCTAGATAGAGTTATTACCATAGTAACAGAGGTATTCTCCTGGGATGTTCTCACACAGTCACCAACCCTGACACACTGGCATCTAGTCAACTCTCATACTGGTGATAGCCAGACATGGACAAACACACACACACACAAATACAAACACAAGCATAAGTACACACACACTCAAACACACACGCACACACATATACACAAGCACACACACAAACACACACACATACAAACACAAGCTTAGGCACACACACACACACCCCCCACATACTGTGCAGTGTGTGGTCAAGCTAGGCCTGAGCTACCTGTGATATCGTGACTACCTCATCCAACATGAACACTCTGAAGATGCATAGGTCACCGGCAGGAAAACTAACTAACTGAACCTACAGTACTGGACTGGTCTATGGCTTTCAGTCACGAAGGAGAGATAGAGCTAGAGGAACAATACACAGAGAGAGAGAGAGATGGAGAGAGAAAAAGAAAGAGAAAGAGCAACAAAAAATGGAGAGGAG
>NC_140236.1:19027925-19032925 GCF_949987555.1 Borostomias antarcticus | reverse complement strand
TTTGAAGTTCCAAGTCTGCTATTGAGGGAGATGGCATCTCTCTTTTACAGTTCTCTTAAAATAGTCATCCCTGTTGCTCTGGTAGGATGGCTCAGTGACTGCTGGGTGTATCACGGCCTAGCTGGTGGGCCAAGGCTAGGCTAGTTAGGCCACGCTAGGCAAGTGACTGCTGGGTGTATCACGGACTAGCTGGTGGGCCAGGGCTAGACTAGTTAGGCCACGCTGGGCAAGCTAGCGCCACAGTAGCACTTCTGTTTGTGTGAGAGGCTAGATTGGGCTAGGCTAGGCTAATTGTTAACTATCTGAAAAGCAGCAGGGCTTTGTTAGCTCTGAAGTAGCTCCCCCTGTCTCTCCTCCTCCTCCCCATGTCTCCCCTCCTCCTCCCCATCTACCTCCTCCCCCTGTCTCCCCTCCTCCTCCCCCTGTCTCACCCCCTCCCCCTGTCTCTCCTCCTCCTCCCCCTGTCTCCCCTCCTCCTCCCCCTGTCTCTCCCCCCCCTCCCCCTGTCTCCTCCGCCTGTCTCTCCTCCCCCTCCCCCTGTCTCCTCCCCCTGTCTCTCCTCCCCCTCCCCCTGTCTACCCTCCTCCTGCTCAGCTGTCCGCATGCATTCCTCCCAGTCTGCCCATGTAAGGCTCGGAGGAGATCAGAGCTGCTGAGAATGAGATGGCCACTCAGCTGTAAACCCTGCTATCTTTCCCCCCCTCCCTCCCTTCCTCCGTTCTTCACTGCTCCTCTCAGTCCTTCTCTCCATCCATTGTATCTCCTTCCCTCCCTCCCTCTCTCCTTCCCTCTCTCCTTCCCTCCCTCCTTCTCTGGTTCAGATCAAACTCAGCCTGATGACTGCAGGGCCGTACTGAGTGGTTCTGGTGTGTAGAACCCCAGCCTGTCAGGCAGTACTGAGTGGTTCTGGTGTGTAGAACCCCAGCCTGTCAGGCAGTACTGAGTGGTTCTGGTTTGTGAGGCTGATCAGGAATATTACATGACCTCACAGTCATTTAGCAGACTCTTTCATCCAAAGCGACTTACAATTAGGGATGGGGATCATTCATTTTTATTGATATTCATACCGTTATCGAGTCTGCTTAATGATCCGGGTCCTTATTGATACCACTATCGATACTTTTCTATGGGAAAAACGAGACGGACGGAATGTTTAACAGAACTGGTTTTGCATTTATTGCTTTTTCGCCTCGTCTTTATCTTTCACTCTTGTGAAATGAAGCCAAGCACTTGACTGTTTTGCACGCTCTGCCATTTTCTCAACAAGCAAACTTGTAAACAAGTGTGCGAGGCAATAAAATAATAGCGGTTGGCATGCAATTCAATTGAATTCAAAAACTTTATCAATCATATGTTTGTGCACCACGATCGGACAGGACGTATAATGTGGGTGACCAGACGTCCTGATTGCCCGTGTCAAGCCGGTTGTACCGAGAAATATCTGTAGAACACTCGTTTTCGTTTTCAACATTCACTGCCAACGGTTTTAACCACAACATAATGTGATGCTTGTTAACAGTGCTCACATGACATTTATCAAGAAAATATGATCTTTACGTCGGCATTCCTACCTAGAACTAAAAGTGTAGCCGAGTGTGTGCAGACCAATATGTTTCTTGCTGGGAAGCTGTCCATGATGCTGAAACTGAAATACTTGTATCATTCTGAATGAAAACGCCTGGTTTTGGTGCTCGAGAATTATATATGCCTACTTGTGCGCTTACATGAACATCCAGTAGCCTAGCCTACACTTTTGATTGTCCCGGTTAAAATGGTCACTCGGCTGTAGGCTCGATAGCAGACCCGGTAAGCTCCGACCTTATTGATTACCGGGTCTTGAGAAATTTGGAACCGGGTCCTGTTGGACCCGGGTTTTGATCCCCATCCCTACTTACAATAATTGCATTTAACATGGGTAGTCAATGTACCACTACTCACAAGTGCATCTACTTTCTAAACAAGTGACTAAGAGCATAATCTAGTGCTAAAGCCAAAGTGAACCCAGATGCATGCTGGGAAAGGCTGGACTGGCTCTGGTGGAGGGAGAGAGAGGTGGGGAAGAGAGGGAGGAGAGGAGGAGTCGGGAGGAGAGGGAGGGGGTATACCGCGTGACATCAACATGACGCATTCCACAGTGACATGGTGACAGAGAAGAGATGGCGCGATCTGTCTGGAGCCTCTGTCTGGGTCGAACTGTTAATCACCAGAACCCCCGGGGAGGAGGAGGGAGAGGAGGAGGAGGGAGAGGGAGGAGGAGGTGATGCTCTCCAGAGACATCCTGGGCTGGCTACAGGGACACGGATCACCCCTGCTCTAGATCGCAAAAACACACATTCAACAAGTGGAGCACCTTCACCAATAGATGTTCTTTACTCTTTGTTGGACTACGCATAATCTGAGTTAGAAGAACCATCTGAAAATGATCCCAGATAGAACCCTTCTCAGGTCCGTAACATCTCCGATGGAACCCTGAATGGTTCTAACGGTTCCATTTTAAACCGTCTCTGCTGGTTCCACTACTGTTAAAGAATGTCCTGTCTGTACAGCGACTTCCCATGAACAGAGGATTCCAGCTAAATTGGGAAAGTGCATCTGTCCATGGGGGGTTTAGCTGACCAGCCAGAGACGTCCAGGGGGCGGAGCAGAGACGAGGAACCAAAATAGCCTCTCAGATGGCCCGGAGGCTCAGCCAAGCACACAGGGCCTGACCTGGACCTGACCTGATCTGGACCTGGCCTGATCTGGACCTGGACCTGGACCTAACCTGGACCTAACCTGGACCTGGACCTAACCTGGACCTGACATGGACATAACCTGGACCTGGACCTGACCTGGACCTAACCTGGACCTGGACCTAACCTGGACCTGACCTTTAAGAGGGTCTGGGTAATACTCCTCAGCGCACTGGCAGCCAGCTGGGGGAGAGAAAGTCAACAGGCCCTTCCTGCTAATTAGTTTACATTTTCTGCTGTCCTCCCTTCATGTTCTACTCTCCACTGATGAGCCCTCCAGAATGTCCTCCTCCGCACCCACACAGCTGGCTGCTCACCACCCACCCCCACATATCTCCTCCACCTCCATCCTCCCTCTTTCCTCCAACTCCTCCTCCAGGGAGCGTGTGTAGGGTTCCCAGCGTTCTGCTGGGTTCTGCCGGGTTCCTGACTGACAGCTCCGCTGAGGGAGTCCAGACGCTGTTCGTTACCCAGCTGTTAGTGAGGGGCCAGGCACGGCGCTGGGCAGCAGCTGGGCCCACTGGTACAACACAGAGAGAGAGAGAGAGAGAGAGAGAGAGAGAGAGAGAGAGAGAGAGGGAGAGAGACAGAGAGAGAGAGAGAAAGAGGGAGAGAGAGAGAGAGAGACAGAGAGAGAGGGAGAGAGAGAGAGAGAAAGAGAGAGAGGGAGAGAGAGAGAGAGAAAGAGAGAGAGAGAGAGAGGGAGAGAGAGAGAGGGAGAGAGAGAGGGAGAGAGAGACAGAGAGAGAGAGAGAGAGAGAGGGAGAGAGAGGGAGAGAGAGAGAGAGAGAGAGAGCGAGAGACATAGAGAGAGAGAGAGAGAGAGAGAGGGAGAGAGAGAGACAGAAAGAGAGGGAGACAGAGAGAGAGGGAGAGAGAGAGAGGGTGGGGTTCATGCTGCCAGACACACAACAACAACAACAGGTGGGCTGTGTGCCGGGGGGGCGGAGACTCAGAGTCCAGAGACACAGTGATATAGAGTACTACCATACTGAGACCAGGCCGCTCCCCACTCTCCCCTCCCCAGCCCCAGACTGCCCTGCCTGCTGGACCGTGGCTCTGCTGAGCACACATGTGCAGCAGATGCTGGGTGAAGTCTGCTTGACTCACTCTGCAGTGAGTTTGGTGGGATTGATTTACATGGTGAGGCTGTGGTGAGTTTGGTGGGGTGATTTACATGGTGAGGCTGTGGTGAGTTTGGTAGGGTGATTTACATGGTGAGGCTGTGGTGAGTTTTAGTTTGGTAGGGTGATTTACATGGTGAGGCTGTGGTGAGTTTGGTAGGGTGATTTACATGGTGAGGCTGTGGTGAGTTTGGTGGGGTGATTTACATGTCTAGACTGTGGTGAGTTTGGTAGGGTGATTTACATGGTGAGGCTGTGGTGAGCTTGATAGGGTGATTTACATGGTGAGGCTGTGGTGAGCTTGGTGGGGTGATTTACATGGTGAGGCTGTGGTGAGTTTGGTAGGGTGATTTACATGGTGAGGCTGTGGTGAGTTTGAGTTTGGTAGGGTGATTTACATGCTGAGGCTGTGGTGAGTTTGGTGGGGTGATTTACATGGTGAGGCTGTGGTGAGTTTGGTGGGGTGATTTACATGGTGAGGCTGTGGTGAGTTTGAGTTTGGTAGGGTGATTTACATGGTGAGGCTGTGGTGAGTTTGGTAGGGTGGTTTACATGGTGAGGCTGTGGTGAGTTTGGTGGGGTGATTTATATGGTGTAGACAGTCTCTGTCCCCTTACCTCAAGTCCAGCAAAACCAACTCCACCTGCCCCATGACTGTCAGACTCAGTGCGTACTGATAGACGGAGCCTGAGAATAGCTGAGCGTAAATGGAGAAAAGGGAAACTCCCAGAGGACCTTCCTCATTTCCAATCTCTTCTTTACGCATTCTCCTCCTATCTGCTGCTAAAGCTGCTTTCTTCTGCTCTAACCTCTGCTTCCAATCCTAAAAAACTCTTGGAAACTTTCTCTTCACTACTCCTACTCCCACCTCCTGCTCCCAACCCTTCCCTTCTCCCTGACGATTTCACCAACATCTTGGACAAGAAAGTTAACAATATCAGATCCTCTTTCCCTCACCTCCCGGTCGATGTGCCATGCACAAACCTCACCTCCCCACCCCCGCCCTCTCATCCCTCTCTGCTCCCCTTCTCCTCTCCTCTCCACACCCCACCTTATCCCCCTTTTCTCCCCTCTCCCCCAACAAGGTCCTCAACCTTGTAACATCTAACCACCCCACCATGTGTTCCCTGGACCCTGTTCCCTC
>NC_140236.1:19005425-19020425 GCF_949987555.1 Borostomias antarcticus | reverse complement strand
CTACTACTACTACTACCGCTACTACTATTACTACTACTACTAATACTACTACTGCTACTACTACTACTACTACTATTACTACTACTACTACTACTACTCAGGGCTCTAAGGTGCTACCATTTTACTCGCATTTGCGACTAAAAATAGTTTTGTGCGATCAGAAAAAAACATTTAGGAGCACACTGTGCGAGTACTGTTTTCAACTATTTCACTCGCATTTTTTGCCTAAAATAAATCCATGCAAATTGGATCAAACTAGTCAAAGTTTCGCGCACCTGCAACCTGCAACGCGCAGAACGTGTCCCACGACTGCAACCTGCAACGCGCAGAACTCTTGTGATGACGCGCGATGACAGCTCAGCTGCCCTCACTCCAAAACGACTGTGCAGACACCGAATGCCCCTGCCAGTAACGTTAACAAAATGAAGCCCATTCAATTTATTTTGCCAGGCAAAGTGGAACCAAGGAAAGAGAGGAATTCGGTGAGGCCCGGGGGAGTCAAATCAACTGTCACTCAAAAATCTATTGATTCGATTAGATTCAACATTGCACCGTAGCCTACCAGTAACTGGATCCACATCAGAACGCAATGAAATGCCGACATCGTAAAAATCGTTTTCCTGAAATGCGTGTCATAACGATCCAATGACATGTTCCTTTGCATCTACATTAAACTAAGCTTTTCCACGGATTTTAATTTTTTTTTATGATTATTTGCGAAGATATTGGGCTTTCTTCCCACGTTTCTTCACGGCACCAGCAGCTATTTCATATCCCTGCCTAAGTTCGCAAAGCATTGTGTGTATTTTCATCTACCCCTCGGTTTCAAGTCAGCATCTGAAAACCCTCGTTTTGGAGGACTGTTTGAACGTCCACTAGCCGTCGATATGCTCCCTAGCCCTAGAAGCTAAAAGGAATGGGACACACTACCCTACGCGTGAACACGTAAAATGTAGGGGTAGGGCCAAGGGCTAGGGCTAAGGGGGGGGTATTGGGATTGGGCCATAGTATTCATTAGAACCAATGAATATGATGCAGTGTGTGGGAATAGTATGGTCTTCATTAGGACCAATGCACATGATGAAGTGTGGGAATAGTAAAGTCTTCATTAGGACCAATGCACTTGATGAAGTGTGTGGGAATAGTAGGCTTTATGTTACGGCTCGCATGCCCTCGCCTCCACAACCGCCTCCCTCTCTCCCCTCTGGGCCCGCTGCGCGCTCGGGGCGTCCTACGCGCTCTACCGAACGTCGCATCGGCCCAGGCATGCAACGCTCTGACTCTCCGGAGTTTCCCCCCACTACCGGGCGTTCCCCGTCTCCGGCCAGCTCCGCGGACTCGGCAGTCTCCTCCCACTCCAGTGACGAAGAGTCGGATCCCGACATGCCCAGCGCATCGGCCCGTGCGCAACGACAAGAACGGCGCGCTCGTCTCCGACGATGATGCGGGCGCGGCCCTACTCACCGGTTTCCAATTCATCATCACCACACCTGTCCCTCCTTCTGCAATCACCTTCAACCCCTACAAGAACCTGGTCTACACTCCACTCATCGCCAGATCTTACCATAACATATGTGGTAAAGTATAGCCTAGCCTACGACATTACTTACCTGTATTTTTGTAGTGCTTTTTCTCGTTTCCTGCTCGTGATTACCATCACTCACCCTGCCTCTCCTCCTCGTCTCTCCAGTTTCCCGGACCCCCTCTGCTGAGTGTACCAGCTAGCAGAGCCCTCACCCTGCTCCACCTCCCGATCCCTCCGGCTCCCTTGAGCCAAGGACATTTATTATTATTTAGTGGCAGTTTAGTGGCTCCTATTATTTCTATCCTATTATATTTTTTGGCATCCTCTTTTGTGGCTCCCCCTTTGTGTTATCTTATTAAATCGCCCCTCCGGGCTTTACCGTCCCTTGCCTCCTCCTTTCCTGTTGCGCCTGGGTCCCTAACCAAACCATCACAGTAAGATCTGGCCTGTTTGGACCCAGCCAACATGGAGGAGAGACCTGCACCTCCCGGACTACTCCAAGCCCTCCAACAGACCCAAGCTGAGCAACTGCAGCAGGTATCCGCCCAACAGCAAGCCCAGGACGAGCGACTGAGGGGCCTCGCTACTCTTGTCTGCACCCTGTCCGACCAGGTCACCGCGCTCAGTGCCCGCCTGGCTCCGTTCCTGAACCCCACCGCTCCACCAAACCGGGAGCCCCATCTCGCCTCCCCGGCCCCCTACGACGGGACGTTCACCCTCTGCCGGGAGTTCCTCATGCAGTGTGAGTACGTGTTTGATCTCCAGCCAAGTATGTACTCCACTGCGTCTGCTCGTATAGCCTACATCGCCAACCTCACCACGGGACGGGCTCGCCGTTGGGTCATGGCGGGTCGCGAGGGCCCAGCTGCTTACATGCAGGACTACACTGCCTTAGTGACAGAATTCAGGACCGTGTTTGCCCACGACGTCCATGGACAGGACGCGGACGCTGCTCTCTCCGCCCTCACCCAGGGTTCCAGCTCAGTAGCGGACTACGCCACGGAGTTCCGCATCCTCGCTGCCCGTTGCTCCTGGAACGAGTCTGCACTGTACAGCGCCTTCCGACGGGGCCTGGGGGACGCCATGAAGGACAGCCTGTCTGGAAGAGACAGACCAGCGACCCTGAACCAACTCGTCTTCCTCTCCATAGCCATAGACGAGCGCGACCGGGAACGCAGGCGCGAGCGGGCGCACCAACACCACAGCGCACCCAGACCGTCTCCACCTCCCTCTACCGGTCTCTCTCGGCCTGTTCCGGCCTCCCTCGCCCCCCCAAACACCGCTGGAGAGGAATCCATGCAACTGGGCCGGACCCGACTGACCCCTGCAGAGCGTGAGCACCGGAGTCTGAACGGACTGTGCATATACTGCGCTAGCCCAGCGCACGCCGTCGACTCCTGTCCCTCTGCGCCTCCCAGGGCGGCAAAAAGAGTAGGCTCACTCGCCAGGGGGTACCGGGTAAGCCGGCTCATCCATCCCCAATCCCGGACCCGTGCCGCCAGGTTCACTGTCACCCTCGCCTGGCAGGGGCACACGCTCTCCGTCCCTGCCCTCATCGACTCCGGTGCCGACGAGAACTTCGTGGACGTCCAGTTCGCCCACAAAGCGGCGCTCCCTCTCTCCCCTCTGGAGAGGCCCCTCTTGGCTTTCGCCCTGGATGGCCATCCCATGGGCCCCATCACGCACCGGACCCTGCCCCTCACCCTCACGGTCTCGGGAAACCACGTGGAGGACGTCTGCCCCTTCGTCATCCACTCTCCCGACGCTCCATTCATCCTAGGGAGGCCCTGGCTGGAACTCCACACCCCTCATGTCTGCTGGAGCTCGGGGCACATCCTCAGCTGGAGCACCACCTGCCACGCCCGCTGCCTCCGAGCTGCTCAGTCCACTCGGGTTGACCGGCCCCGTCCCGCTCCTCCGGACCTCTCCACGGTCCCTTCGATGTACCACGACCTCGGAGAGGCCTTCAGTAAGGAGCGCGCCCGCACACTCCCCCCTCATCGACCCTACGACTGCGCCATCGAGCTCCACCCTGGCGCCCCTCTCCCAGCCAGTCGTCTCTACAACCTCTCCCTCCCAGAGAAAGCAGCCATGGACACCTACATCTCCGAGTGCTTGGCCGAGGGTCTCCTCCGACCATCTCGATCCCAGGTGGCAGCGGGGTTCTTCTTTGTAAAGAAGAAGGGAGGAGATCTGAGGCCGTGCATCGACTACAGGCTGCTCAACAACATCACGGTGAAGAACAAATACCCACTCCCCCTCATGAGCTCCAACTTTGAACCCCTCATCAGTGCCACCATCTTCACCAAGTTGGACCTCAGAAACGCTTATCACCTGGTGCGTATCCGTGAGGGGGACGAATGGAAGACCGCCTTCAAGACCTCCCATGGCCACTACGAGTACCTCGTCATGCCCTTCGGCCTCACCAACGCCCCCGCCGTCTTCCAGGCCCTTATGAACGACGTGCTCAGGGACATGCTGGACGTGTTTGTGGTCCTCTACCTGGACGACATCCTTGTATTCTCCAGGAGCGCTGAGGAGCACGTCCAACACGTCCGCATGGTCATCCAGCGTCTCCGGGAGAACCGCCTGTACATTAAGGCGGAGAAGTGCACCTTTCACTCCTCGTCAGTGGAGTTCCTGGGGCTCATTGTGGAGGGAGGCCTGACGCGACCCGACCCCCGCAAAATCAAGACCGTGGTCGAATGGCCTCAACCCACTACCCGGAGGCAACTCCAGAGCTTCCTTGGCTTCGCTAACTTTTACCGCCGTTTCATACGGGACTACAGCCGGGTAGCAGCTCCCCTCACCCACCTCACCTCATCCCTGCGTCCGTTCGTCTGGACACCGGCTGCCAGCGCCGCCTTTTCCGCGCTCAAGGAGCACTTCACCACCGCTCCGGTCCTTCTCCATCCTGACCCCTCCAGGCAGTTTGTGGTCGAGGTGGACGCATCGGACACAGGCATCGGTGCTGTTCTGTCCCAGCGGTCAGTGGAGGACCAGAAGTTGCACCCCTGTGCCTTCCTCTCCCGCCGGTTCACCCCAGCTGAGGTCAATTACGACATCGGGAACAGGGAGTTGTTGGCGGTGGTGGGGGCCTTGGAGGAGTGGCGCTACTGGCTTGAGGGCGCGGAACACACCACCCTCGTCTGGTCGGACCACAAGAACCTGACCTTCATCCGGGCGGCCAAGCGCCTCAACTCTTGCCAGGCGCGGTGGTCACAGTTCCTCGGGAGGTTCGATTTTACCCTCACCTTCCGGCCCAGCTCCCGCAACGCCAAGGCCGACGCGCTGTCCCGCCTCCACGCGCCCGAGGCGCCCCCCGCAGAGCCTGAGACCATCCTGCCGGCCTCACGTGTCATAGGGGTGATTACCATGAACATCGAGGCAGTGGTGAGGCAGGCCCAACGCGCCCATCCCAGTCCGGCCAACGTCCCTCCTCGCCGGCTCTTCGTGCCCGACTCGGTCCGGTCCCGGGTGCTCCAGTGGGGCCATGCCAGCCGGTTTGCGTGCCATCCCGGGGTTCACCGCACCCTTTCCTTCCTGAGCCGAAGGTTCTGGTGGCCCTCCATGAGGTCCGACGTCCGGGAGTTTGTTGTCGCCTGTCCCGTCTGCTCCCACAGCAAGGCGTCCCACCAGCCCCCGGCTGGCCTCCTGCGTCCTCTCCCGGTCCCCAGCCGTCCCTGGTCCCACATCGCCCTGGACTTCATCACCGGTCTTCCCCCCTCCAGGGGCAACACGGTCATCCTCACCGTGGTGGACCGGTTCTCCAAGGCGGTCCACCTGGTGGCACTCCCCAAGCTCCCGTCCTCTGCGGAGACCGCCGAGCTCCTCGTCCAGCACGTCTACCGGCTCCACGGCCTCCCCAGGGACATTGTCTCGGACCGTGGGCCTCAATTCACCTCCCAGGTCTGGAGGGCCTTCTGCAGGGAGATAGGCGCCACCATCAGCCTCTCCTCTGGCTACCACCCGCAGACCAACGGCCAGGCCGAACGGGCCAACCAGAGCCTGGAGTCCGCTCTCCGCTGTGTGTCGGCTCTCCACCCCACCTCCTGGAGCAAGGACCTGCCCTGGGTCGAATACTCCCTCAATGCCCAGACCAGCGCTGCCACTGGCAGGTCTCCGTTCGAGTCATCCCTCGGGTACCAGCCCCCGCTGTTCTCTCTCCAGGAGTCGGAGGCCTCCGTCCCCTCCGTCCAGGCCCACCTCCGCCGCTGTCGCCGTGTCTGGAGGGAGGTCCGCAGGGCCCTGCTCCGCTCCAACGAGCGCTCCTGCCGCTGGGCCAACCGCCGCCGCACTCCTGCTCCGGCGTACCGGCCCGGTCAACGAGTCTACCTCTCCACCGCTGACCTTCCGCTCCAGGTCCCCTCCAGGAAGCTGGCTCCGCGCTTCGTTGGGCCCTTCGAGATCAACCGTGTCCTGAACCCAGCTGCGGTACGCCTTAAGCTCCCTGCTTCCATGCGGGTACACCCTGTGTTCCACGTGTCCAAGGTCAAACCTGTCTCCTCGAGTCCCCTCATGCCTTCTGCCCCAGCTCCTCCGCCTCCCCAGATGGTCGACGGGCATCCCCAGTGGACGGTTCGGCGGCTGCTGAAGGTGTGCCGCCGGGGTCGGGGATTCCAATACCTCGCGGATTGGGAGGGGTACGGCCCCGAGGAGTGCAGCTGGATCTCCAGGCAGCTCATCATGGACCCGTCTCTCCTCCGGGACTTCTACCGGGCCCATCCTGACGCCCCCGGTCGGTCGCCAGGTGGCTCCCCTCGGGGGGGGGGGTCCTGTTACGGCTCGCATGCCCTCGCCTCCACAACCGCCTCCCTCTCTCCCCTCTGGGCCCGCTCCGCGCTCGGGGCGTCCTACGCGCTCTACCGCACGTCGCATCGGCCCAGGCATGCAACGCTCTGACTCTCCGGAGTTTCCCCCCACTACCGGGCGTTCCCCGTCTCCGGCCAGCTCCGCGGACTCGGCAGTCTCCTCCCACTCCGGTGACGAAGAGTCGGATCCCGACATGCCCAGCACATCGGCCCGTGCGCAACGACAAGAACGGCGCGCTCGTCTCCGACGATGACGCGGGCGCGGCCCTACTCACCGGTTTCCAATTCATCATCACCACACCTGTCCCTCGTTCTGCAATCACCTTCAACCCCTACAAGAACCTGGTCTACACTCCACTCATCGCCAGATCTTACCATAACATATGTGGTAAAGTATAGCCTAGCCTACGACATTACTTACCTGTATTTTTGTAGTGCTTTTTCTCGTTTCCTGCTCGTGATTACCATCACTCACCCTGCCTCTCCTCCTCGTCTCTCCAGTTTCCCGGACCCCCTCTGCTGAGTGTACCAGCTAGCAGAGCCCTCACCCTGCTCCACCTCCCGATCCCTCCGGCTCCCTTGAGCCAAGGACATTTATTATTATTTAGTGGCAGTTTGAGTGGCTCCTATTATTTCTATCCTATTATATTTTTTGGCATCCTCTTTTGTGGCTCCCCCTTTGTGTTATCTTATTAAATCGCCCCTCCGGGCTTTACCGTCCCTTGCCTCCTCCTTTCCTGTTGCACCTGGGTCCCTAACCAAACCATCACACTATAGTCTTCATTAGGACCAATGCACATGATGAAGTGTGTGGGAATAGTAGGCTATAGTCTTCAATAGGACCAATGCACATGATGAAGTGTGTGGGAATAGTATAGTCTTCATTAGGACCGATGCACATGATGAAGTGTGTGGGAATAGTATAGTCTTCATTAGGACCGATGCACATGATGAAGTGTGTGGGAATAGTATAGTAGAAGAGGATGAGAGCTCCTATGGTGAGCAGGTTATTGTTTATTGTTGTTGGCAGTAGGCCTAATGTGTGTGTTGCTAATAAAAATCTGTTATTTAAAAATTTCCGTTGCGCTTCTTAATTTCTTTCTGTGCTCCTAAATTTTTTCATTTAGGAGCACATGTGCTCCTAGTGAAAAATGTTAGCTTATGTTAGCCTGTACTACTGCTGCTACTTCTACTACTACTACTACTACTACTACTACTACTACCACTACCACTACCACCACCACTACTTCTACTACTACTACTACTACTACTACTACTATGACTACTACTACTACTACTACTATGACTACTACTACTACTACATCATTCACAACAGACTTCACATGTGCTCTGAATAAAAGTCCCCTGACTCGGGTCAGGTTTGTGCCAGTCACACTCTGCCACTCTCCTCCTCCTCTCCTCCTCCTCTCCTCCTCTCTCTCCTCCTCTCTCCCCTCCTCTCTCCCCTCCTCTCCTCTCTCCCCTCCTCCTCCTCTCTCCTCCTCCTCCTCTCTCCCCTCCTCTCTTCATATAAACCCCCTGCCTACGGGAGGGAAACCCAGATCCCTATTCTTCCATATAAACAAACCTGTTCCTCTTCCCTTCACCCCTCCCCCTCTCTCCCTGACCCTCTCCCTCTTTCTTTCTCTCTCCCTCTCTTTCTCATGGTCCCACTCCCTCCTCCTCTCACTCCATCTCCTTCCCTCCCACCCCTCTCATTCTCTTGTCCTCTTCCCCTTGCTCTCCCTCTTTATTGCGTTCTCTCTCTCTCTCTCTCTCTTTGGTTCTGGTAGGTGGGTCTTATCGCTTCATTGTTGTAGAACCCACAGAGTTCCGGAGTCTCTCTAACAGCAGCTCAGGAAAACACACAACTCCCAAATCCCCCCCTCAGGCACCAGCCTGCGCCTGTTCCTCACCTGCCCTCACACACACACACACACACACACACACACACAAACACACACATACACACACACACGCACACACACATACACACATACACACACACACACACAAACTTGCACACACAAACACACACATGCAGACACAAACACACACACAAGCACACATACATGCATGCTCTCACACTCACACACACACACACACACACACACACACACACACACACACACACACACACACACACACACAATAACACACACTTCTGAGGAGAGGAGTGTTCAGAAGTCAGGCCAGCGGAGTATTTGAGCTCCTGTCTCTTTCATGTGAGCTGCACAGCTCTGCCTTTCACCCAGGATTGAGAACAACAACACTACAGTCTATTATCCCTTACACTACTACCCCCTTACACTACTACCCCGTTCACTACTACCCCCTTACACTACTACCCCCGTTCACTACTACCCCCTTACACTACTACCCCCGTTCACTACTACCCCCTTACACTTTTACCCCCGTTCACTACTACCCCCATTCACTACTACCACTGTTCACTACTACCCCCGTTCACTACTACCTCCTTACACTACTACCCCTGTTCACTACTACCCCCTTACACTACTACCCCCGTTCACTACTACCCCTTACACTATTACCCCCGTTCACTACTACCCCCTTACACTACTACCCCCGTTCACTACTACCCCCTTACACTATTACCCCCGTTCACTACTACCCCCATTCACTACTACCCCTGTTCACTACTACCCCCGTTCACTACTACCCCCTTACACTACTACCCCCATTCACTACTACCCCCTTACACTATTACCTCCGTTCACTACTACCCCCGTTCACTACTATCCCCTTTCACTACTACCCCCTTTCACTACTACCCCCTCACACTACTACCTCCTTACACTACTACCCCCGTTCACTACTACCCCTTACACTACTACCCCCGTTCTCTACTACCCCTGTTCTAGGGCTGCTCGATTATGGCAAAAATCATAATCACGATTATTTTGATTGATATTGAGATTACGATTATTTAACACGATTATTCATTTAAAAAAAAAATTAATCAAAAGTTTTTACATTTTCTTAACATATCAAATTATACATTGACTTTGATAACAATTAATTTATTACATGTTGACAGAGGCTTTTCTTTTTAACAATGTTCTTTGGATTAGATGCATTTCTCCCATGGGAGACAAGTTGTGAACCTTGACCTTGATAAATAAATAAATAAAAGTGCCAAAACTGATAAATAAGGAAGCTTCAAAGCACCGCCACCACCACAGAAGAAGACTACCTCGGAAAAATAATTTCACTAGGACAGAACGCGTCTAAATAAGTTATTTAATGGTAGCGCCGAGGCTTCAAAACCCAGCATTTGTTAAAATAGACCCCTTTGCTTAGGTAAGTGAAGTTTCATGTTTATCTGACACTTGTAAATATGAGCGTCTCTCCTAACTAGGACAACACCGATTTATTTTGATGGCAAAGTGAATGGACCGGCAAAGGACTGTTGTCTGGCATGAGCGAGCGGAGTGCGACAACGGGACTGAGAAGGGCTACTTTGAGGGGCAGCTACGACTGCCTAGCAAATTTTACACACCTGTCAACTTGGTCCAAATATGTCTCCGCGAACCCATAGTGTTTCCACACCACTAACGTTGTTTTAGCTCTCTTGTCCACCAGCGTCTTTCTGCTGCCATAATCTTCTTCTTGTCGTGTTTTGTTCGAGAGGAGCATGCGTGCGCCTCGCTTGACAACTCGTATAGCTTTGAACTAAAGTGTTTGTTTTGGGGCTTTGGGGGGTGGGGGAGTGGTCAAGCACAGTATAGCTCTGCAGTGTAGGGTGCACTTGATTTGTGCAAAATCGTTTTATGGCGATTATTTTGTTTTAATGATCGTTGACAGCCCAAATCTTAATCTAGATTAAAATCCGATTAATCGAGCAGCCCTACCCTGTTCACTACTACCCCCATTCACTACTACCCCCGTTCACTACTACCCCCTTACACTATTACCCCCTTACACTACTACCCCCGTTCACTACTACCCCCTTACACTATTACCCCCTTACACTACTACCCCCTTTCACTACTACCCCCTTTCAGTGGTGCTGACTGATGACGGAGACAAACACCAGTGCCTCCCCTCCTCTTTTCTCTCCTGTCCTCTCCTCCTCTCCCTCCCCTCCTCCTCCCCCCTCTCCTCCTCCTGCTCCTCTGCTCTTATGGGTCCATCTACCCTGGTGTGGCCCTGCAGGGTCACCCTCGGGGCGGGGTCTCCCTAGAAACAGCGTGTTGTCATGGAGACAGACACCCAGGTGGACCTGAGATCTGGACTAACACGGCAGTGAAGGTTTAGTGGTTGATTCAATGATATTGACAAACATTTACAGCCAGCGCATCATGGCAGTAAACGTTCAGGTCTAAATGTCAAGGACACCGTTAAGTCCGAGACTAGAGGGCATATTCTCCCCTGACTGCACAGTGAGCCTAGTCCAGAACCCACACACCCGTTCAGCACTAAGATGAAGATTTCACTGGGACAACAGCCCATGCTGTCCTATTATAATGTCTTCATGGTGTCCTATTATGAGTCCTTATGATGTCCTATTATAAGTCCTCATGCTGTCCTATTATAAGTCCTCATGGTGTCTTATTATAAGTCATCATGGTGTCCAATGAAAACCTGCTTGTTCCCACTATGGAACCTAAGCCCAGACCTCAGGCCTGGAACCTCAGCTCTGTCTCCAGGGGTCTGGTGTTGCCATGGACGGAGCCAGGCTGGGCTGGCCTGATTCAGGGTGCTTGCCAGCATCAATAACAGTGGAACAATCGTTTTCTGTTTGAGATCCCAAGGGGAACACTGAGCACAGTACCCCCATTAATACTCACTGAGCACAGTGCCCCCATTAATACTCACTGAGCACAGTGCCGCCATTAATACTCACTGAGCACAGTGCCCCCATTAATACTCACTGAGCACAGTGCCCCCATTAATATTTACTCTGGCCCTCATTTTTCAATGGAGCACAGATCTGATCAAAAGTGATGGTGCGACAGGGTCCTCGTCAGAACTATCCCACATTCGTCTGCCGGCAATCCCATCATACGAATGATCGGCCGTTGATAAATGTGGCGGATGAAAACAATCGCCATTTAAATATCATGCCCCTTCATATTCGGGCCTTGCCCCTGTAGTTTACGCCATTGGAGATAGAAGTTTCTCCGACTCTCGTCCAATAACAACTCTTCCTCTCCATGGAAATATCCCGGAAAGCAATCTCACATTTTACAATTTTATTTGAAATGGTAGTTCATACAAGTAAATTCTCACAATCAGACAGCTTGTGAGCTGGGCAGCTTCCTTGTTTAATTGTGTAGTCTATCCAAGAACCATGTCTGATAGGAAGCACCACGTGAACCTGGGCATCAGCACCGGCTCCATCAGCACCGGCCCATCAGCACCGGCCCATCAGCACCGGACATCAGCACCTCCATCAGCACCGGACATTTTCTCCGTCTCCTCACCCTCCTTTCAAGGAGCTCTTCGTCCGTATACTCTGGCTCAAAACGATATGGACGTCCGTCATATTCTAATTCATTTTCTAGATCCTCTAAATCTGACAAATATTCAGCCCTATTGCACACAATATTCTAGGCACCAACAATCCGATCGTAGAGTAGAGAATGTGAGCCGCGAGTGTAGCCTACAGACGGAGAATAGCCAGTCTGCGCGCTGGCCTGTGCGCATGCGTGCTGGAGCAAGTGGGGAAAGGCGTTTAAAGATCATATTACAGAGGCTAAAGACCACGTATTTGAAAACCACAACAAGGCCTCGCTTTGGGGAATCACAACTGTCGATTCATAAAATCAGATTGATGAAAACAACCGTTTAGCGGCCGAAAATAGATTTTTAGAAACTGTATTCTCGGTGCCCCGACCACCGCCATTACATGGATATACTGGCTTGCGCTGGATTTTAAATTTCTTTTACATGCCTCCGAACTACACCAAAGTGATCTCTTGAGTCAAACATCTTATAATATGTCGTAAATAAGGTCCAGGTTGTCAAAAACGAGCATTGTCCTTTAAAGTTAAAAGTGGATAAAAACAGTAGGACTCACTTCATCTGATATTTGTTGTGCTCAGAGCAACCATCTGCATGTTTCATGAACATTATGGAATGAAATCATGTTTTGGAGGCAAAAAAGGTCAATATTTTCAGATCCATCAGGTGTTCTAATAATTTTGGCCACCACTGTATATATATATATATCGTCTTTTATAATGTATATATTTTGGAAGGGGAGGGTTAGAGGGAGGGTTTCACGGCCTTTGTGTACAATTTTTAAAAATAAAATGTACAAAATAAAACATCATAATAAAAAAAAGGAAATGACCGTACGCCCAGTTTTCTGTTGTACGGTCGCTTACTAAATGAGGCCCATGAAACCCTCCCTCTGTGTGTGTGTGTGAGAGTGTGTGTGTGTCAGGGCCGTAGTCACCATATACATTGAGGGGGACAAGTCCCCCCAAATGTTCAGATATGCCCAAAATTTCCCCCCCAATATATAACTGATATTTTAACAAAAAAACACAAAAAATATGTTTTTTCATTGCTATTTTACATTAGACAATCACATACCACCATCCAAAATGATGCAATCATCATAATTATAACTAAACATAACAAAAATATTAAGGCTAGGCTATTTATTCTTCATGCTTTGTAATGCTGTTTTATTACTATGTAGTTACAACTAGCCTACAGGACACTAGCGGGCATCTTAGGCTCCGTCGCCATTGTTGTACCACAGGACGCTTGACGTTTGAGACTGAAAACAGCTGTGCCTGAGTGAACTGTCCACTCATTTATTTTCATATTTACAGGTTAGTAAGCAGTAGCTTGTATTACATCTAGACTCATTATATGTATATGTCTATAAGTGGTTTGTAATTCTTGTTTACTTTAGCGGTCAAGCAAGGAATGGTAAAGTTAGCTAGCTAGCTACTACACGTTAGCTGCTTTTAGCTATGAGAAGATGTCCATTGCAGTGGTGCACGTGAGTATTCAAGTTACGCTCCCGACAAACTGTATAACTTGACAAACTAATGTATGGAAGCTCCCCTGTCACATTATCTTACTATCCAAACTCCCACTGCTTGTTTTCTTAATTATTTGTTCTTTAGAAGCCACAGTAGCTAGCTATGAGTTGCCGGTTAGACCTAGCTAGCTAGTTGTCATATGGTTCTGTAGTTTATTTAGAGTGTACCTAAAAGCTTGCTTGTTTCGGCCTAAATATTGCCCTCTTATTCGCTCACTGTCAAATTATTGGCCTTTGTTGACGTGTTAAAAAACATCAGTAGCTTAGGCTACTGTAGTTTTCCTGTATGTTTTTACATATAAAAATGCCACTGCTCAGCGCCCTTCTGGTGCTGTAAAACCTCCCATTAGGGCATGCTTTGAAAGTGCACCCCCCAAAAAATTGTGCGCGCTGCGCGCGTTTCGTTGGTCCTGGCTTACCCGGTTCTAGGACCCACCAGACGCCACTGGTTATCAAAGGTTTTGACTTGTCATTAAAAATAAAACTTGAACGCTGTTGTGTTTTGCGCTGTGCTCAGAGGGTGGGAGATATATTAGACCAGTGAGATGTCCAGGCCCTCTGCCCTGGTGTGTGGCAGCTGTTAAGTGTCAGAGGGGAAGCCTCGTTCAGAGTGCATGATTGCCATCTCTGAGGGATCTCTATTAGATAATGGTCAGCTGGCTCTTTTTAGCAACTGCAGTCATTTCAGCTTCCACTGGCACATTTCCCCCCAGATTTTTCTTTTTCAGAACTGACATTTTTTAAGGGCTCATGTCCCGCAGTACGTTGTATTGAATAGTTTTCACAGTAGATGGAAATGTGGTCTTTGGCACATTGAGTTGTTTGTCAGGGTGTTACCTGTATTTTCATTAAAATAGACTGGGCACGACACTGGATGCTATTTAATATTGATTATTATGTATTAAAGTCCCGTCTCGTTTACCATGATTTGTGTATGACTACTTCTTTGCCATCCTCTTTCATAACCAAATGTGGTCTGATTATTAAATTGCTATGGCTTCTTGATTTTGATCTCAAAGTGCGCCAAATTGATGTATTTAAATTAACAATGTTAAACATTTTCTCACAGGGGGGCATGCCCCCGGACCCCCTAGAGGGTTGGAGGTCCACCCGCCATAGCTAGGATTTGGTCCCCCCCAATGTTGACTCCATGGCTACAGCCCTGGTGTGTGTGACATGTGTGTGGCATACATGCAGCATGTGTGTTGACCTGCTGACCTCTTCCTCAGCTTATGAGCCCTCATTAACAGCCTGGTTGAGCTGATGCCAGCGCTGGACTCACGAAGACCTCCAGTGGGTCCAACAGCTTAACAGGCAGGTTAGGGAGAGGGCCACAGGCACCTATATAACCTATTGTCTGTGGCCCCCAGGGGTCATGACCTCCAACCAGCTTTATAGAGGGTCATTACACACTTAAGAGTGTTACATTAGTCAAACCAGCTTTATAGAGGGTCGTTACACACTTAAGAGTGTTACATTAGTCAACTGCTGATCGACCAATCAGGGAGGAACTGGGCACGGGAGTTGCCAGGTGTGAAGATTCTAACCCCCTCGGACTACAGAGGTTCTCATACTGTATGCTCTCTCTACTGTATCTCTGTCTGACTTACCCCTTTCTCTCTCCCTCCCCCTTTCTC
>NC_140236.1:18975425-19000425 GCF_949987555.1 Borostomias antarcticus | reverse complement strand
ACTCCCATAAAAGCATTGACCTGCCACATGTTGATATTTTAATGAAGTGCTCCATAGTTGAATCTAATTGACTATCCCTGCCCTACTGTGTAAAGGTAGTAGTAGTATTGTAGGTAGGTAGTATTGTAGTAGTATTGTAGTGTACCAAGTAGGTATTGTAGTAGTACTGTAGTTTATTAGATACACCGTACATTACATGTGACAAATAGAAGAATCTTGAATCCTGTACAGTAGTATTGTATTAGTACTATAGTGTACTAGTTAGCATTGTATTAGTATTGTAGCATTGCTGTCATGTATCGTAGTAGTAGTATTGTTGTGTTCTAGGTAGTATTGTAGTAGTACTGTAGTAGTAGTATTGTTGTGTACTAAGTAGTATTATAGTAGTACTGTAGTATTATTATTATTATTATTGTGTACTAAGTAGTATTGTAGTAGTACTGTAGTAGTAGTATTGTTGTGTCCT
The DNA here is from genome assembly GCF_949987555.1 of Borostomias antarcticus. Classification (NCBI taxonomy): domain Eukaryota; kingdom Metazoa; phylum Chordata; class Actinopteri; order Stomiiformes; family Stomiidae; genus Borostomias; species Borostomias antarcticus. The sequence continues at coordinate 18,999,959 of NC_140236.1, read as the reverse complement.
TACTCCGGAGGGTGTCTATGCCTTTATTGGCCTTGCTCAGCAGGTACTCCGCCTCCTCCTTGATCTCATTGGCCCGCTGTCTGACGCTGCCCAGCCCCCCTGAAGCTCCGCCCAGAGAGTCCACCTTCATCTGCAGCTCCTTGTACTGACCCTCCGTTTCATTCACACTCTGTGGAGCAGAGACAGTCATCACCACCATCATCATCACAATTATCATCATCATCACCACCATCATCATCACCATCATCACCACCATCATCACCACCATCATCATCACCACCACCATCATCATCATCACCATCATCATCACCACCACCATCATCATCGCCACCATCATCATCATCATCATCACCATCATCATCATCATCATCATCATCATCGTCATCATCATCGCCTTCATCATCATCATCATCACCACCATCGTCATCAACATCACCATCATCATCATCATCGTCATCATCACCACCATCATCATCATCATCACCATCGTCATCAACATCACCATCATCATCACCACCATCATCATCACCACCACCACCATCATCACCAACATCACCATCATCATCATCACCATCATCATCATCATCATCACCATCATCAACATCACCACCATCATCATCACCACCACCATCATCACCATCATTATCATCATCATCACCACCATCGTCATCAACATCACCATAATCATCATCATCACCACCATCATCACCAACATCACCATTATTATCATCATCATCATCACCACCATCATCGTCATCACCATCATCATCACCATTATCATCACCACCATCATCATTATTACCATCACCATCATCACCACCATCATCATCATCAACATTATCATCATCACCATCACCACCATCACTATCATCATCATCACCATCATCATCATAATCATCATAATCATCATCATCATCACCACCATCATTATCATCATCTTCATCACCGTCGTCATCATTGTCAACATCATCGTCATCACCATCATCATCCGCATCACCATCATCACTATCATCATCATCATCATCCTCATCACCATTATCACTATCATCATCATCGTCATCATCAGTGCCTCCCCTCTCTCTCTCAGGCACACACACCTGCTCCAGCTCAGAGGTGCTGAGTGTGGCGTTGTCTGCCAGGGCTTTGGCGTCCTGGGCCATCTCTCTATTCTGATTGGTCTTGTTCCTCAGAGACTCCACCCCCATTGACAGGTTGGCCAATCGCATCATAGCCTCAATCTGCTTCTCCTCCAGATCTTGCAGCTTTTCCTCCACCTGGGGAGGGAGGGGAGCGTAGGGGGAGGGAGGGGGGAGAGGAGGGGAGGGAGAGGAGGGGAGCATAGGGGGAGGGAGGGGGAGAGGAGATGAGGGAGAGGAGGGGAGCATAGGGGGAGGGAGGGGGGAGAGGAGGGGAGGGAGAGGAGGGGAGCGTAGGGGGAGAGGAGGGGAGGGAGAGGAGGGGAGCATAGTGGGAGGGGAGGGAGACGAGGGGAGGGTAGGGGGAGGGAGGGGAGAGAGGAGGGGAGGGATGGGGAGAGGAGGGGAGTGTAGGGGGAGAGGAGGGGAGGGAGGGGGAGGGAAGGGGAGAGGAGGGGAGGGAGAGGAGGGGAGGGAGGGGGAGGGGAGCGTAGGGGGAGGAAGGGGGAGAGGCGAGGAGGGGAGCGTAGGGGGAGGGAGGGGGAGAGGAGGGGAGGGAGGGGGAAGGGAGGGGAGCGTAGGGGGAGGGAGGGGGAGAGGAGGGGAGTGTAGGGGAGCGTAGGGGGAAGGAGGGGGAGAGGAGGGGAGGGAGAGGAGGGGAGTGTAGGGGAGGGGAGCGTAGGGGGAAGGAGGGGGAGAGGAGGGGAGGGAGAGGAGAGGAGGGGAGGGAGGGGGAGGGGAGCGTAGGGGGAGGGAGGGGTAGAGGAGGTGAGGGAGGGGGAAGGGAGGGGAGCGTAGGGGGAGGGAGGGGGAGAGGAGGGGAGGGAGAGGAGGGGAGTGTAGGGGAGGGGAGCGTAGGGGGAGGGAGGGGGAGAGGAGGGGAGGGAGGGGGAAGGGAGGGGAGGGGAGCGTAGGGGGAGGGAGGGGGAGAGGAGGGGAGGGAGAGGAGGGGAGTGTAGGAGGAGGGAGGGGAGAGAGAGGAGGGGAGCGTGGGGGGAGGCAGGGAACAAGAGAGTTTATCACAAGATTTATGGACACATTTGTGGCCCCCATGATCAATAACTATTATAAATGGTAAATGGATTATTATAGTTGCAATATGAACTATTGCAACAAAGCGTCTGTATGAAAATTCACACACACACACGCACACACACACACACACACACACACACACACACACACACACACACACACACACACAGCTGTACTGTACCGTAGCAGTGGCGTTCCTGGTGCTGTTGAGGTTGGTCAGAGCGTTGTCCAGGGCTAACTCTGCCTCCCGGATGGCGTTCTCAGACACGTTCAACGCCTGCTTTGTCTCACTGGCCGTGTCCTTCACCCCCTCCGCCTGGGCCCTACACACACACACAAACACACACACACACACACACACACACACACACACACACACACACACACACACACACACACACACACACAGAGTAAGACATGGAAGAGCAGCACAGTACAACACAGCACAGATAAAAGCACAGAGAGGAAGGCAACAGACAACAAGGGCACAACAACAGAGCAAAACCACAACGAGGCACAAGATCCGATACAAGGGCAAAACAATTAGGGCTGGGTTGAAACAATTGATCTAACCTACCCTAACCATAATAACCATAATCCATTCAGAAATCCAGAGATCAATCTTTTAATATATCTCTATATTATAAGTTTAGCTATCTACTGCCAGTAGCTAGTTCATATAATTTAGCTAGCTAGATAACGCGTTAATAATATAAGTAATATTAGTAATTTATACCATGGCCTGGGTTAATACTCTTTTCTGATGGGCCAGCAGACGTGCGTTAAAACCGTGTATACGCACACGTAGCACACGTAGTTCGGCTGAAGTTTAATTACCGATCTAAATCAATGCGCCGGCTTTGACAGCAACCCAAATGAGCTCATCCCATAGCCTGCTGTTCCATTGCTAGCTAGCCATGAACGAAGTGTTGGATAGTGCATATTTGCTGTGCAATGCATCCATTGTCCAGTTGTCAAATCTATTTGCCAACAAACTCTTTATGATAGCCAGACACCTCACTGTCCCCAAATCAAAAACTATTTTTTCACTTTGTGTTATAACGTGGTGGTGCACGTTAGTGGTGTAGTAGCCAGATATGATTTTGTTCAGTCTTAAGATTGCAGTAAAAGAAGCCAGCCGTATGGAAAACGGTCTCCGCCTCGTTTATTCATTTACAGTATATACGGCATCCAAATATATCACAGTGTGAAGAGGCAATTGCTGGATTCTAATACCCTTTTGCTTCATATGATACGAAACATCCCGTCCTCGCAAATCAACGCACAATGAACGATACGACCATGGATATATTGGATACAACTGACAATATACCACAACATGAAAAAAATACTTTTGGAGTTGAGGACAATCTGGCTATCATACATAGTTTGTTGGCAACTAGGTTTGACAGCTGGACGATTTATGTTGCACAGCAAATATGCAGTAGCCTACACTTCGCTCAAACTATCTAGCAATATCAGGTAGCTACAGTCATAGATACAGTATATGGGTACAATAGGCTATGGAGCTAGTTTGGGTTGCTAGGCTCATTGCTAGGTCGTATCCAGGGTTGAGAGACATTGCTGAAAGAAAAGGTAACGGACACTTTCTATTTCACTTACGGTTCCAAACCCATGTTAACTATTGGATGTCATCGCTGTTCCTCCAAGAAATATTATATTCAATTTGTAATTCCATATAGCAACGTGATTTAGCAGTTAGGGACTATAATAACACTCAGCAATGAGCAACACATAAATACAATTTCTTTATATTTGAATGTAGAAAATGCGAGTAAATGGCACATATTTATTTGTCTTTGGCATGTGGGGCCATGGTATAAGCGGGATAATCAACTCATAGGTGTGCGTTAAACGGTTTTAAGGCACTTCGCGGAGGCAACCACCCGACGCGCAGCGGAGCAACGTTCTTCGCCTCCACGTCGTGCCTTAAAACCGTTTAACGCACACCTACAGTACTCGTTGATTGTTTTAGCAACAACAACAACTACAATGCATTTGGATCAAATGGGAAGCACATTAATACTGAAAATAGAATGATATGCGGTCCCAGGTGTGTGTTACAAAGTATTTTAACACGGCTTCCAGCCAATCAGAATCAAGAACCAGAACTAACCGTTGTATAAAACCGTTTAACGCACACCTACACCTTACATCATGACTTACATCATCTTCTTGATCATCTGAGTTATCAGTCTGATCATTAGCTGACGTTATCTAGCATTGAAAAGACAGCTAGCGAGCTAATTGTTAGTCAACTAGCTGACGGAAGGCGCTAACTTCTGGTTTCGTGTAAATGTCAAAATAAAAGGTCTGTGGAAAGAGTCAGTTCTCCAGACTGGTCACTCTCACTGACTGTAGAGTCTGTAGTTACAACTTGCACTATATTGTGTTGACTGCTGTGTGTTGGTCTTCTTAAATAGAAAGTACATTAATTGTAATATCCTGGCTGTGTTGACCTGTAATATGTTTACCTGTCCACTAGATGGAGATACCAGGGTTGTGCTCTGTACACTATATAGGTGCTTCCTGTTTCATTGAACTGGTCCTCCGGAGCAGCCATGTTTTTTGTACTATGGTCAATTGTTTGGTGTGCTCTCCGGGTTGGGACGTAAAAAGTCAAAACGCCTTTTTGGTCTCTGCTTTTTCCTTGGCTACTCGGCTATCACATTAATATAGCTGCAAACATTTATATTTTTAATAATGCACCAGGCTAGAGGGTTCTTCCTTGTACAATTTACACCATTAGTTCTCTGAGAACTCTATTATATTCGTGTTTTAACTGAAAAATCCCTTACCGAATCGATATCGAATCAAATATTAAATTGAATCGAATCGGGACCTTGTGAATCGGAATCAAATCATTTTGGGAAATCAGTGGCCAATGACAACAGCTGTCAGGCTGCAGTCTGTGGAGGCCTCTTGCCTGGCGCGCTGGGCCCGGCCCAGCAGGTGGGTGGCGGTCTGCAGCTGCTGGGAGGTGTGGTTGAACACGTCCTCCACGCCCGTCAGGTTGGTAATGCTGTCCTTGATCTGCAGGACCAGCCGGTCCAGGGCGGCCCGGTCCACCGGCAGAGAGATGGACAGAACCTGCAGGGACACCTTCTCTATGCTCTCTGGGTCTGCTCCCTCCTCTGTGGGCACACACACACACAGGCAAGCACACACACACACACGCACGCGCACACACACACACACACACACACACACACACACACACAGACGTGCACACACACACACACACAGGCAAGCACACACACGCACGCACACACACGCACGCGCGCACACACACACACACACACACACACACACAGACATGCACACACACACACACACACAGGCAAGCACACACACGCACGCACACACACGCACGCGCACACACACACACACACACACACACACATACACACACACACACACACACACAGACGTGCACACACACACACACACACACACACAGACAAGCACATACATACATACACACACACACACACACACACACACACACACACACACACACACACACACACAGGCAAGCACACACACACACACACACTTTAACTCCAGCCTAATGATGATCTCAGTGGAGCACAACTAAATACATACCTATCATATTTCATTAGGTCTGAATATTGAAGAAGAAGAAGAAGAAGAAGAAGAAGAAGAAGATTTTTTTTTTTAAAGAATGCCATCAACAAACCCGTTAAGAAATCTTTGATCTCCTGGATAAAGTCTTTGAGTTTCTTGTTGGAGTTCTCAAACTGCTCCTTCTTCTTCTTAGCCTTGTCCAGTGTGCTCATGGCCTGGTCCTTCACATCCTGGGTCAACAATGCTATATCCTGCAACTGAGGGGTCATGACCGGCATCTGGGTGAATATATCTAGACACCAGACAGAGGGTGCAACTGGGTGAATATATCTAGACACCAGACAGAGGGTGCATCTGGGTGAATATACTGTATCTAGACACCAGGCAGAGGGTGCATCTGGGTGAATATATCAAGACACCAGACAGAGGGTGCAGACTGTTCTAGTCCTGAGGCAGAGCTCTATAACGCAAATCCACAAACCACACCAGCATTTTTAGTTTCATTACACATGATACCTGTATCTTGTACAAATAAGCCTCCTCGAATCCACCTTAATCGCCCCTCTGTTAAACCTTCAGGTTGGCTGTTGTGCTCAGGTAAGTGCGATAACTGCAAAACCGGAAGTGAGGTGTTCCTGACAGTAACCATGGTGACGGGCGGTGCCTACTTTCTTGGCCACGCCCTGCAGGTCCAGGCTGGCGGTCGTCAGGTTGTCTCGGACGTCGCTGGCGTGTTTCAGCGCCGCCACGGAGGAGCTGACGGTCCCGTTACACCCCTCCACACCGCCACACACACGCTGACCCTCATCACCACGGCAACCCACACCCCCACACCGACTTCCTGGGCAGCTGCCATTGGAGCTGGCATTGCTATGGCCACCACACACCTGTGGATAAAGACACAGATAGGTACTGTTAGTCATACACACACACACACACACACACACACACACACACACCCACACAAACACACACACACACACACACACACACACACACACACACACACCTACTGTACACAACACACACACACATACACACACACACACACACACAACCCCACCCCCACACTGACCTTATGGCTGAGGTGGTGGACCTTCTTGTCCAGGCGGTGGTCTTTGTCCTGCAGCTCCTCCAGGCTCTTCCTCTGGGCGGCGGCGGTCCGGAGGAGGGCGTCCCTGTGCTGCTCCAGCAGGTCCTGGGTCCGGTTCCGCGTGTCTCTGGACTGACCCACCGGGCTGGCTGGCCCCGACACCGAGCCCTCGCAGCGCCGCCCCGACTCCTGGGACTGCTGGTAGTACCGCTGCACCTTCTTAAACTGGTCTAGAGGAGGAGAGCAGGAAGGAGGAAGGGGGGAGAGGGAAGACCAGAGAGCGTGAGAGGATCCAGAGGCTAGCAGGGTGGGTTAACAGGTTAGCAGGGTGGGTTAGGATGGTGGGTTAACAGGTTAGCAGGGTGGGTTAACAGGTTAGCAGGGTGGGTTAACAGGCTAGCAGGGGGGGTTAACAGGTTAGCAGGGTGGGTTAACAGGCTATCAGGGTGGGGTAACAGGTTAGCAGGGTGGGTTAACAGGCTAGCAGGGTGGGGTAACAGGTTAGCAGGGTGGGTTAAGAGGCTAGCAGGGTGGGTTAACAGGTTAGCAGGGTGGGTTAACAGGCTAGCAGGGTGGGTTAACAGGTTAGCAGGGCAGGTTAGGATGGTGGGTTAACAGGTTAGCAGGGTGGGTTAACAGGTTAGCAGGGTGTAATGTACGTCTTCTGTTATCAAATAACTTGACAGGAGGACCAGATTTTGAGAACATTAATTTACTGTCTCCCTCGTTAGCATGTCGTTACCCACAGACACCGGTATCACGTGACTCTCACCCCCCGGGTCCCTCCCAGTACGGGTAACAGCATAGCTCAATACACTACATCCCCCTTCTTAAAGGACAATGCTCGTTTTTGACAACCTGGACCTTATTTACGACATATTATAAGACGTTTGACTCACCGAGATCACTTTGGTGTAGTTCGGAGGCATGTAGAAGAAATTTAAAATCCAGCGCGAGCCAGTATATCCATGTGATCTTGGTGAGTCAAAAATCTTATAATATGTCGTAAATAAGGTCCAGGTTGTCAAAAACGAGCATTGTCCTTTAAGTTACTTCTTTCTCCCACAGACTACAAACATATCCATCTCACTTTACAAGTCGTCAACAAATAAACAATCCCCGAAGAACATTCAGTGAGAAACAGTTCTCAGGAAGAAAATAATAATAAACCTTCAGCACTGTATACAGCACATAAACAACCAAAGGTGCTCCCTGCATTAAAGCAAAACACAAAACAAACTTTACTTTTTATAACCACAATGTCATGCTGTAAACATTAATCAATAACAGTGCAACATAACTTAGCAGAGTCCACCTTTTGTGTTCCTACTGTTGAATATGGTTGATTTTCAGAGAAATGCCTTTATGATCCTGTTAGCTATTTCCTAATTATGATGACTGACCTCTGAGTATGGCTGTCGGCTTGAGTTTTCGGTAAGAAACGGTGTCCCTCTTCCATAGACTTATGAGATAAAGACATTCCATGGCTGGTACACTCTGGGCCAAACACCATTGTTGTGGTTAGAGATAAAGGCCTGGGCGCCGAGGCGGCGTAGGTTAACGTGTCAAAACAAGGCCACAGAAGAGACCAGAGAGACAGTCTTATCGGAGAAGAGACGAGGGAGGGGGGACACTCAAACCACATAAGAACGTTGCAACGAGACCAATACTTTGATTTGGGTCCAGACAGCATACAGACAGGTCATCTGTGCATTAGTTATTGCCATGTTCTTTTGTATGTTTTACCTTCTGGAATAAACCGCTTTTGCTTGAGACTCAAATCCTGTGTTGCAGAGATTCATTTGGAACACCTGAGAAAGGAGGCACTGGACTGTGTGGTCTATTTGGAGATTGGGGGTCCGTCTTTTATTGGAAACGAAAAACACAACGCAGAGCTAATCAAGGACAATAATAAAAGACATCCTGGGGTACCTACCACATGAAAGACTGTGAACAGGTATATGAGGCCCTTAAGACTTTCTTAAGGAAGACCAGCAGGGTTATCACCCTGGGGTGCCCGCCCACGCGAGAAATCGGTGGAGTGTATTTCACTTCTAAGGATTGGCCAGTCCTTGAGAAGGCCCCTGTGAAAGACCGGGGTTTTGGATGGGTTTGTGATGTATGTGTATTGTCGCACATGGATTCTAGATGTGTACTGTATGTATGTATGCATAGGCCTATGTACATGTATATATACACAGTCTAGGGAAGCGGTTTGGTTAGGTCACTGTGATAAAATCATACTGTGTGAACCAAGACCTTATCTGCTCCAGCGGGGTGCTGGAGCAGTTCATTCTCGCTCCCGACTCAGCCCCTCCCTTACACAGCCACAGAGCCAGACTACAGTAAGCCAGTCGCTTGACTATCAGCGAGAGCAGAGTAGGCTTAGAGAGGGTCGGAGGAGGAGATAGAACACCGTCAATGACGGTCGGAGGTCCGTCTCATCTTACCAAAGTGAGCCCGTCCCACTGCAGGGGGCGGGGCTGACAATGCCGTCAGATGAGGACAGATATGACGAGAGGTTAAAGGAGGAGCCCAAATTTTCCGCCCCCTCCTCACAAGCTCAGGAGAGAGAGGAGGGATCGTACTGTGGATGTAACACTCCCACCAGCTGTTTCGAACTTGCGCCCCCTACTACCGGGGGGTGTTACTGTCGGTGCAGATGACAATCTAGAATGCTGGTCGGCTAGAGTAAAATATCCACGCGATGTAGGTGATGTGAACATGGCTCAGACCAGTCATCCGTTGGTCGGTGACACTCTAACTAAAGCAATCACCACCAAGGTCAAGAGAGTAGAGGAGAAAGCCAGAGCTCCACACTGCCCTACAAAGGCAAAAGACCTTAACTCACCAGAGTGCAGAACTGAAAAAAATGTTTTTTTGTTGTCCAGCCAAATCTATTGTAGGTAGGATATTGAAAATTTGGCAATTATTTGTTTTTCTATGAAGTAATTTATCTACATACAAATATTTAGTCCAAACTTGACCTTTGACCCTTATTTGGAAGTTACTGTACTCTGCCTTTGCATTGCCTGTAAATAATACAGTCATGCCAAGGCAAAAGGCAGTAACTTCCATTTGATCAATCAATTGGTTTATGGTCACTATACAAAATCAGTATATGATAATAATGATACCATCTGCATACAATCTACTGATCATGGCACAATTAGGCTTGATGTAATATATAATATAATGTAAATGAGTATGAATTAATGTGTATTTGAAGGCATTACAAACTCGCACATCATTAGGCCCTATTTATTACATTATGATTATGACAGGGGTGCCCACACTGTCGTGGAGATCTACTCACTGGATGAATTATAATTATATACAGTAGGACCCCACTTATCCGAACCCAACGGGACCGAAGGTCGTTCGTATCTCTGAAATGTCCGGATGACTGAAACATATGTTAAAATGCACCAAATTCAATAAGTGGTATACTTGTTTCATATAGACTCATAATAGACCGATAAATACCCTTAATTACTTGTGAAAATCCATCAAAGTTGCAATCAAATAGCCAACTAAACTCATATAGCCTAGCCTATAATAGACCTACAGTAGCCTATAATAAAATAACCGAATTTCCACTTGAGTGCGTGCTTTGATCAAATACAGTACTTTATTCTCAAATGAGTCGTGCGCTGCATCGATAGGCTACTGTATTCGCAGAACAAAATGGTATAACCTAAAAACAACCCAACATTAGAACAATTAGAGCAAATGATAATCAATAAATAAATAAATGAAATGACAGACACGTTGTCATGTCTTAGGCTATTGTAGCCTTAAATAAAGTCTCTAAAACAACCGATGTAGGCTAACGTGGCCTAGGCTGTAAACTGTTATTTTACAAATACAGTAGGTCTAGTAGGCTAATCTACATGCCCACAACACGTCTGTGTTCCTGAAGTCCAACTGGGAACGAAAAATGACTCGATGCTGCTTCAGGTTGCTGACGCGCTTTCTGGCTACCAAGGAATACCGCTCGCGCAGCAGACTCGTTTTGCGCTCGTCATTAGAGTAACAAAGAAATTAAACGTGACAGTAGGCTACAGCCTACAGGCAACATATAGGTCTACATACAGTTCTGGTTTTATTCACAGTAGGGTACAGTACTGTAATGAAAATCCCACCAGTAACCAGATAGCAGGCAAAAAAAAAAGTTTTTTAAGCCTGTCCGGGAGACAGGGAGGTTCGGATCTCTGAAGTTCGGATGAGTGGGGTCCTACTGTAAATAATTATTTAACCTATAGGTGGTTAAATACCTTGTGTAAACCATTCCAGATAATGGCTGTGACCACAGCATTATGAAGATCGAAAGAAAAAAACAGATATCAATTCATAGCGAACGTGATTGGATGTTGTTGTTTTTTTACATCACAAACGTCAACACACGTTCTTGCATGTGGAGGATAACTTTTTGCAAACAATGTTAGACAATGTTGAATGCAAGGGTTACAACCAACGCAAGGATAGTGGACTCAGACTCGCATTTTGTATTGAATTGGATTAATCAGTCAGTAGGATAACCTGTCAGCATGTCAAGAAAGAATAATGGTTTAACGTTTTGAATGCAGTGTACTCAAAACAGCTGTGGATATAATTTGTCGGCGTTTGCAATAGATTTGATCAGGTTAAAGAAAAGGTAGGCAATGTTTATCTTTATAGGCCTAATTGTGAATCATTAGTGCTGAATATGCATATTGCGTGCGTGCGTGTGTATGATTAGGCTAGGAGTTGTGTCTCACTCGCACTCGCGCCTGTCCTAGAAAGTGTCTCACACTGTTGGGCTATCACAGTCCGCCAAGTTTGTTTCGCTGTCGAGCTGTCAAAGGCTGACAGAAAAAAATAATAATTAATTGCTTATGATTTACGATAACTTATAGCTGGCAAGCATTGCTTCTTTCCAATGCGTTGTTTGCATTGTTCTGATCGCATATGGGAGCAGTGTTGACTCTCAAGTTATAACTAAGGTGTGTGTCAGAAATGCTTCGGTGACAGATATTATACAAATATAGAACCGTAACTTGAGCGCAGTAAACAGTAGGCTAACTCCACGTTGATGCACAGCAAAACAAAGCAGAGCCTACTGTATCTCAAATCGAACGTTGAAGAGTGCCGAGAAGCCATGGCAAAGAACCGTAACTGAAGTTACGTTCTTCTGCCTTGGCTTCTGTAGCGCTTTTGGAAGTTAAGGTAAAGTCAACCCACTATTTTCTCGAAAAAACAACACAATTGACTCAAGATACTTGTCCACATGATAAAGTATATGCTTAATGTCCCAAAAATGACAAAAACTCACCCCCGTATCAGATTGATACTGTCACTGACCACAAGGTGATGCAGGTAGAGACTGAGAGGGGGGGAGGTGTGGACATGGATGGAGAATGGGGCAGAAATGGACTCAGACGAGTGTGGCAACAAGGTCAGAAATTGGTTGCACCACAATGGTTGCTCCCTTATCTGGCAACACAGATTCACTTCACTGTTCTTATCATCCTCAGAGTAGTGGACTCAGACTGAAAGAATGAACCGTGTCATCAAGGGGAGACTCACAAAGTCATCAGGAGGGCGTGATTTGGCCCGACGCTTTGAGTCTCGTGCTTTGCTCCATTCGAGCAACACAATCAGGAGATGGGCCTGAGCCCTTTCGAGGTCATCTGTGGCAGGCAGATGTTCATCTCACTAGTGAGGTGTTGAGTGGTTACTGTGAGTAATTGAGCATGGCTGTGGCCAGGGCCCACAAACAGGTGCTGGCAGTATGGAGCGAGATCCCCGAGGGGGGACAGGCTTTAATCCCAGGCCAGTACGTAATGATAAAGAAGTTTCAGGGGGAGACTTTAGAGGCAAAGTGGGATGGACCTTATCAGACCTGGCTCATCACCCACACAGCAGTTAAGGTAGTAGGGAAACCCAACTGGAGCCAAGTTAGTCAATGCAAGGTGGTAGCACCACCAGACACAGATTAGACTGAGTACACCTCAAAGTAAACACACCCTCGTAGAATTGGATAAATTGCAGAGCCAACCACTCCAGACTTAAAAACATCGGGGTAGAATAGCGTCCAGGCTTAGCACCCCAAATCTAGGGACAGTCGTGGCAGCTGTTGTTCAAGCAGAGTCCTTGAGCTAAAGAACTGTACGATTAGTACAGGGGCCGACTCAGGATGAAGACGACCAATTTGAGAATTACAACGTAATGCTCTATACCTGTGCCCACTGCTTGGATGACTGTAGCGCTGCTAAAGGGACAGGAGAATGGGTGTTAAGACCGCAGGCAGGGTTAAAACGGACCTTCCCGGAAGGTCACAGTCTGGAGTAGGGGGGGCTCTTCTAGAAATGAATAATAATAAAATAGGATAATGAAACTAAGGATTTAGTGAAACCATAACCTCTAGATCTGGTCTGAGTGAGAGAGAGTGAGAGAGAGAGTGAGAGATATGCTATTACAATCAGAGTCGTGGAATGAATGATACTGTCGTAGTTTTCTTGTGTTTTTCTGTGCTAACAGGTGGAGTTGGAGAGAAGGACCTCCGGGTTGACTTGGGACACGGTGGCCACGTGTGCTGGAGCTCAACAGGGAAGACTAAACTACTCCGGGTGGAGACGTCAACAGACCAAGACGGGACATTTGAACTTTCACACCACACAATAACCACATCTTCCATTTACAGCTTGCTGGTCAGGAAAAGGACGTGGAGGGTGTGGGTCATTGTCATTCTGTGAATAAAAACTCCAGGTTGCACTTGAGATATACTCATTAAAACGGAGACAGGGGTATTGTGAATGGGTATTTTGTTAAAAAGGTTCTATATCTCTGGGCCGGGGACACTCGGATTTGGAGTAATTTTCCTTTCACAGCAGAGATACACACAGCAATTAAAGAACGTTTCTCAGGGAGAAGACACGTCAATTCGAACTCACAGACTAGATTTGGGTGGTTTCAAGTTGCTATCAGGAAGGGTTTGTGTCTTATCATCCTGTGGCTTTCCATGGTTAGACCAACACCGTCAGCCGTGGAAAACCTTGCTTTGAAATTGGGCTTATGAGGTAGCTACGTCAGTCAAGAATGTGTCATCATGTTTGTGTGTAGGCAGATGCCAGACTCCCAAGCGAGCAGAGTGCCTCAAATGGCACATCCCTTTAACTCTACTTTAATGCTACGATACATCAACTGTTCCAGGGAAGTAGACGCTGAATTAGAAAGAGGGATTGTTCAGATGATGGTGTTAGATTCCACTCTGGAGGGACCTACAGAGAACAGGGGGTTAGGACCGCAAAAGTGGGCTCAGATCAGTTCACCAGGGTCTCTTCCGCAGACAACCCAGGGCTGTTTTTGTCTACAGAGAGAGAGGGGAGCAGGGAATGTGGGGCACAGCCAGTGTCTGCATACTAAGCTTTGTACTGCTCCGAAATGTGGTAGATGGAACTTGCGCACCCTAGGGGGGGTCTACTGGGTTTGGGGGGAGACGGTCCTACCAAGGAACTGGACGGGTTCCTGTTTGTTTGGGGGTTACCTTGCCAGGGGTGGTTACCCATCAGGATTGCGGGACTCAGCGGTAGGAGGTTAAAGTGATAGTGGAAGAAAGACCAATTCAACATTCTGAAATCCGCCGTACTAGGAGAGAGACTAGGGCGGGGGTTGTGGATGGCATACTCACTCACATGGGGTCTAGGAAGATAGTTTGCTTTTCTTTTTCGTGCATAGCATGGGGGTCGAATTATTAGTGACGGACATTGAGAAACTTGCAGTGGCATTTGGGACGTTGTCCAACAGAACAACTGATGCTTAGGGTTTGATTAATGAGGAGATGTCTAGCATGCGGAAGGCAGTGTAAGAAATTAAGGCGGACATGCTGTTTCACCATTGCGGATAATCAACTCCCGTTGCAGAATCAGATTGAACAGATCAGAGCCATGACTAATTCGCTACACATAGGCGAGGTCTCTCATTTCGCAGATCTGTTTGGTTGGTTGCAGGGCAATCTGCTCATATCTTTCTTACAGCAGCTAGCGACACTTGTTTACAAATCTCGCTGTATCCTTAGCATGGCATGTCCTGGAGGGAGGTCACGTTCGCACGTCAGTAGACTGGAGATGAGAGGTCCAGTGCCCGCAGGTTTTCTGTAAGGATGTTCTAAGGGACACGTGGAGCTATGCTATGTAGGGTGTACCTGTATGGATGTTAGGGTCATACTGTACATGAATTAACCTAATAGATAGTTATTTTGTTTTCCTTTGAAATTGTAATCTTGCTAGAGGAAGCAACGATTGGGATAGTTATTTTGTTTTCCTTTGAAATTGTAATCCTGCTAGAGGAAGCAATGATTGGGATATTATGTAACTGTTCATCTGTTTATCTTAAGCACGCTTTTCTGTTCAGTTATTCTTTTTCTTTCGGCATAATGGCTGTTCAGGTTTAGGTTTTGGAAGTCAACATTTCTCTTGATCATTATAATTCTGTGTGTTCACGTATAATATTAGGAGGGATTGTTGAATATGGTTGATTTTCAGAGAAATGCCTTTTAATATGATCCTGTTAGCTATTTCCCAATTATGATGACTGACCTCTGAGTATGGCTGTCAGCTTGAGTTTTCGGTAAGAAACGGTGTCCCTCTTCCATACACTTATGAGATAAAGACATTCCATGGCTGGTACACTCTGGGCCAAACACCATTGTTGTGGTTAGAGATAAAGGCCTGGGCGCCGAGGCGGCGTAGGTTAACGTGTCAAAACAAGGCCACAGAAGAGACCAGAGAGACAGTCTTATCGGAGAAGAGACGAGGGAGGGGGGACACTCAAACCACATAAGAACGTTGCAACGAGACCAATACTTTGATTTGGGTCCAGACAGCATACAGACAGGTCATCTGTGCATTAGACATTGCCATGTTCTTTTGAATGTTATACCTTCTGGAATAAACCGCTTTTGCTTGAGACTCAAATCCCGTGTTGCAGAGATTCATTTGGAACACCTGAGAAAGGAGGCACTGGACTGTGTGGTATATTTGGAGATTGGGGGTCCGTCTTTTATTGGAAACGAAAAACACAACGCAGAGCTAATCAAGGACAATAATAAAAGACAACGAGATTCATCACTACTCTCTAAATCTTGTTGGAGTTTTGACCAATCTTCCTGATCTAGTGCGAAAAGGTTGCGCAAGGGAGTCAGTAGTGTCACTATTTCCCCGTGGAGTGTGTGCAGAGGTCTGTGTGTGTGGATTGTCCTGACAAATAAACCTTGGGTTGTCACAGCTCATATCCACCTCCACATCTTGCTCATCAGCAGAAGTTTGAAACCCTCTCTCGGCAGTCTCCCTGAGATGTCTCCTGTTCCTTCTGAACATCATGCCTTCAGGCGATCGTACCACATAGTAACGTTGTTGTTCGTGCTCCCTCAGGACTACAGCTGGCTTCCAAGTGTCACCAGACTGCATCCTCACATTTTCTCCCACATGCAGCTCAGGTAGGTGTTTAGCATGGCGATCATAGTAGCTTTTTTATTTAGCTTGCTTTTCTTTCAGCTTGTTGTGAACATCAAGTACACCTTCAGGGGTGAGCAGTGAGGTGGACGCTGGCAGTTTTGTCTTTAACCAACGCCCCATCATCATCTGGGCAGGTGACAGTCCCACTCCTTCCAGTGGTGTATTTCTGTATTCCAGAAGCGCTATGTAAGGGTCACCAGACCTTTTGAGCAACCTTTTGACCTTTTGCACAGCTTTTTCTGCCTGTCCATTTGACTGAGCATAATTTGGACTCGAGGTGACATGACTGAACTCCCAGCTCTCTGCAAAGCTCTTGAATTCTGCACTGGCATATTGAAGGGCATTGTCGCTGACCAGAATATCTGGAATCCCGTGCCTAGCAAATATGGACTTAATGGCAGTTATAACACCTTACTGGTGGTGTCGGTCAGCCTCATTATCTCCGGGTATTTTGAGAAGTAGTCGACACATAGCAGAAACTGCGAGCCCTTGCTGTGAAACATGTCGGTGCCAACCTTCTACCATGGTCTATTTGGCAGGGGATTAGAGATCAGTGGCTCTTTTTGATTGCTACTCCTGTGCTCATTGCAGACAGCACACTGCGCTACAAGTTGTTCAATTTGTGCGGACATGCCTGGCCAATACGACGAGAGGGTCGCCTCCCTGCGCCTTAGGACTGTGGGGGGGGGGGGACGGGGGACTCTGACTGTGGTTTGTGCTTATGCACCGAACAGCAGTTCAGAGTACTCGGCCTTCCTGCAGATCCTGAGTGGAGTCCTATTGGGGGCTCCTGCAGGGGACTCCACTGTCGTACTGGGGGACTTCAATGCACACGTAGGCAATGATGGAGAAACTTGGAGGGGCGTGATTGGGAGGCATGGCCACCACGATCTGAACCCGAGTGGTGTTTTGTTGTTGGACTTCTGTGCTAGTCACGGTTTGTCCATAACAAACACCATGTTCGAACACAAGGATGCCCACAAGTACACCTGGCATCAGAACACCTTAGGCCGAAGGTCGATGATCGATTTCGTTATCGTATCATCTGATCTGAGGCCATGTGTTTTGGACACTCGGGTAAAGAGAGGGGCAGAGCTGTCCACTGATCACCATCTGGTGGTGAGCTGGTTTCGATGGCGGGGGAAGCTTCTGGACAGACCTGGAAAACCCAAGCGTGTAGTGAGGGTGAACTGGGAACGTGGAAAGAGCCTGTCCGGAGAGATTTCAATTGCCACCTGCGGCGGAGCTTCTCAGGCATCCCTGTGGAGGTTTCGGACATCAAGCATGAGTGGTCGGTGTTCAAAGCCTCCATTGTTGAAGCTGCGGCTGGGAGCTGTGGCCTGAGGGCCATAGGTACCTCAAGGGGCGGTAACCCTCGGGCACCGTGGTGGACAGCGGTGGTCAGGGAAGCCGTCCGACTGAAGAAGGAGGCCTTCCGGGATATGTTAGCCCGGGAGACCCCAGAAGCAGTTGCAGGGTATGTATGCAGCGGGTGTGGGAGGAGTTCGGAGAAACCATGGAGAAGGACTTTCGGTCGGCACCAAAGTGTTTCTGGAAGACCATCAGACACCTCAGGAAGGGAAAGCGGGGGACCATCCAAGCTGTATACAGCAAGGAGGGGACACTGCTGACCTCAACTGAGGTTGTTGAGTGTTGGAAGGAGCACTTTGAGGAACTCCTGAACCCGACTAATCCACCCTCTACGATCGAGGCAGAGCCGGAAGATGATGGGGGGTCGTCAATTTCCTTGGAGGAGGTCACTGAGGTAGTCAAACAACTCCACAGTGGCAGAGCCCCAGGGACTGATGAGATCCGTCCAGAAATGCTGAAGGCGCTGGGTGTAGAGGGGCTGTCTTGGTTGACACGCCTCTTTAACATTGCGTGGAAGTCTGGGTCAGTACCAAAGGAGTGGCAGACTGGGGTGGTGGTCCCAATATTCAAAAAAGGGGACCAGAGGGTGTGTGCTAATTAGAGAGGCATCACATTACTCAGCCTCCCAGGGAAAGTTTACTCCAAGGTGCTGGAAAGGAGGGTACGGCCGATAGTTAAACCTCAGATCGAAGAGGAACAATGCGGATTTCGTCCTGGTCGTGGAACTACTGACCAGCTCTTCACTCTCTCAAGGATCTTGGAGGGGGCTTGGGAGTTTGCCCAACCTGTCTACATGTGTTTTGTGGACTTGGAGAAGGCTTACGACCGGGTCCCTCGAGAGGTCTTGTGGAGGGTTATGCGGGAGTATGGGGTGAGGGGGTCCCTACTTAGGGCCATCCAATCCCTGTACACCCAGAGTGAGAGCTGTGTCCGGGTCCTCGGCAGTAAGTCGTCTTCCTTTCCGGTGGGGGTTGGCCTCCGCCAGGGCTGCGCTTTGTCACCAATCCTGTTTGTGATTTTCATGGACAGGATATCGAGGCGTAGCCGTGGGGAGGTGGGTTTGCAGCTCGGTGAGCTGGGGATCATGTCGCTGCTTTTTGCAGATGATGTGGTCCTGATGGCATCATCTGCCTGCGACCTCCAGCACTCTCTGGATAGGTTCGCAACTGAGTGTGAAGCGGCTGGGATGAGAATAAGCACTTCTAAATCTGAGGCCATGGTTCTCAGCAGGAAACCGGTGGCCTGTCCGCTCCGACTAGGAAATGAGTCCTTACCCCAAGTGAAGGAGTTCAAGTATCTGGGGGTCTTGTTCACGAGTGAGGGAACCATGGAGAGGGAGTTTGGCTGGAGAATCGGAGCAGCTGGTGCGGTTCTGCAGTCGCTTTACCGCACTGTTGTGACGAAAAGAGAGCTGAGCCAAAAGGCAAAGCTCTCGATCTACCGGCCTATCTTCGTCCCCACCCTCACCTATGGTCATGAAGGATGGGTCATGACCGAAAGAACGAGATCACGGATACAAGCGGCCGAAATGAGGTTTCTCCGGAGGGTGGCTGGGGTCTCCCTGAGAGATCGGATGAGAAGTTCAGTCATCCGGGAGAGACTCGGAGTAGAGCCGCTGCTCCTTTGCGTCGAAAGGAGCCAGTTGAGGTGGTTCGGGCATCTAGTGAGGATGCCTCCTGGGCGCCTCCCTAGGGAGGTGTTCCAGGCGTGTCCGGCTGGGAGGAGGCCGCGGGGTAGACCCAGGACTAGGTGGCGGGACTACATCTCCGCACTGGCCTGTGAGCAGCTAAAGATTCCCCAGGCAGAGCTGGTTGATGCTGCTAGGGAAAGGGATGTCTGGGGCCCCCTGCTGGAGCTGCTGCCTCCGCGACCCGACCCCGGATAAGCGGATGAAGACGGATGGATGGATGGATGCCTGGCCAATAAAGAACATCTCTGGCCCTTTCTTTACATTTGACCACCCCCAAGTGTGATTCATGTATCTTGTCAAGCATCTGTGGTCTCAGTTGCTGTGGTACTATGAGTTTCTCAGATTTGAACAGTAGACCTGAGGCAAAACTGATCTCCTCTCTGAATGTCCAAAACGGTTGCACACTGTCAGACACAGCAGACCTATCCTTAGGCCAACCGTGCATTGTCATGTTCTTTAGTTCCTGCAGTACTGGGTCTTGTGCAGTTGCATTTCTGAACATCTCCCGCTTTTCCTCTGATATGGGCAACTGTGGCGTGATCCAGTTCACCTGCAGCTCCTCTTCCAGAAGATCCTCTTTCTGCTCACGTAGATAACACGGCTCAATGCATCTGCAATGTGAAGCCTTTCCTGGCTTGTATGACACTGCAATGTTGTACTTTTGAGCAGCAGCATTCTCTGCAGCCTCATGGGAGCCTGATGCAGTGGCTTCTTGAAAATGCTTTCTAGTGGCTTGTGATCGCTTTCGACCTGGACCTCTCTGCCATATAGATATTGATGGAATTTCTCGCATCCGTACACTATGGCTAGCAGCTCGTTTTCATAACCGCGTTGACAATCTGTGAGTGCCCTTGAGCCGTATGCCACAGGTTGTTCATCCTGCAGTATCACAGCCCCGATGCCCTCCGAGCTGGCATCCACTGACAGCTTCACAGCCTTGTTTACATCGTAGTATCTCAGAGTGGGAGCTCCTGTGATCAGCTGCTTCAGCTTTTCAAAGCTCTCACGTTGAGGCTCCTCCCAGTGCCATTCTGTTTCTCCCTGCAACAGCGTCCTTAGAGGTGCAGAGATTTCAGACAGATTAGGAATGAATTTTGCTAGATATTGAATCATTCCCATGAACCTCATTAATGCTGGCTTGTCAGCTGGTGGGGGTATTCGGACAATGGCTCTTATCTTCTCATCATCAGGCTTTAGCCCATCTGCGCTGAGTGTATGGCCAATGTACTTGACTTCCGTCATCCTGAACTTGCACTTGCTTTTATTGAACCTCAGGCCGTTCTCATCCGCTCTTTGCAGCAGCTTCATCAGTCTCTGATCGTGTTGCTCTAAAGTGTCCCCCCACACCAGCAGATCATCGATGATGTTGACTACACCATCCAACCCCTCGACCATCTGGGCCACAGCTCTCTGGAAGACCTCGTCCGCAGACAAGATGCCAAAGGGAAGCCTCTTGAAACGGTACCTTCCAATGGGTGTGTTAAATGTGCACAGCTTGGAGCTCTCTTCATCCAGTTTTATTTGATAGAATCCCTGGTTTGCATCTAGCACAGAGAAATATTTTGCATTTGGCATGCGTGACACCACTTCCTCCACTGTGAGGTGTGGATAGTGCTCTCTTCTTATTGCTGTGTTTAGATCTTTAGGATCCATACAAATTCTTATCTTCTTGGGCGTGACTACTGTCACCATGCTGTTCACCCACTGTGTAGGCTCAGATTGCCTTATGATCACATCTGACTGCTCCATTTTGTGAAGCTGTTCAATAACTATTTCCCTCAGAGCAACTGGGATCTTCCTAGGAGCATGTATCACTGGCCTTATTTCAGGGTCTAGCTTAATGCTGTGCTCACCTGGTAAGCAGCCAAGTCCAGAGAAGAGATGCTCATAGCCTTTCAGCATTTTGTCTTCTTTCTACATGCTATACAGCCTTTTCACCATTTTCAGCTTCGTGCTGGTTTCTTTTCCTAGGATCGCTGAAGCATCTTTCTCTATAATCTCAAAGTCAATCTCATGTCTTTGACCCTTGTACAGACATGTGATTGATGTTTTGCCCAAGGGCTTCATCTTGTGGCCTGAATATGCCACCAACTTGCAGCTGGATGCATGCAGCTTGCCGCTGACATCTAACGTGTGAAACGTTTTGTCTGACATGACATTACAGTCAGCTCCAGTGTCAATTCGAAATGTGACCTCTTCCTTGTTTATTAACAGCTCTGAAGACCACCTGTCTTGGTCACCTTTTGCATTTTCAACTGCTCCAATGCGTCTCATCTCTATTGTTCCAATGAACATTTCCTCCGCCTCACTGCTGTCACTGTCCTGAGTCTGTTCCACAACATGCATTTTCTTATTTTTGGGTTGACTGTTGACACGACACATTCTTGCAAAGTGATTTTTCTTATCACATTTCCTGCACGTCTGTCCATAGGCTGGGCACTTTCCTTGTTCGTGCTTGTAGCCACATCGGTCACAGTCAACTTTATTTTCACTACTCATTGGGCTTTCTTTTGTTAAGCTACCACCTTTTTTGTATGCCCTTGCTGTGCTAACTCTGTGCACTTCAACCTCATCATGTAACGCTTTCATCTGGGTGAATGTTATTTCACTGGCACGGCACACATCAAGAGCTCGTCACGTATCCCACAGACAATTCTGTCATGTATCAGTGAGTTGCATAGGTCGCCAAATTCACAGTCTTTCGTTTTATTTTTCAGGTCTGTGACATAGGCATCTATCGTTGCTGACGGACCTTGTGAACGGGTGAAAAACATCTGCCTAATGTATGGCAGGTTTCTCCAAGGTTCACAGTATTCTTTGAACTTTCGTTTCAAAACAGCAATCTTGTTCTTCTCCTCCTCCGTGAAGACAAACGTGTTACTCACTTTAATGGCTTCGTCTCCCACCACATGCAGAAATGTCGCGCACTGCACTGTTTCTGCTACCCCACTGGCAAAACAGAAAAGTTCATAACACTGCAGCCATGTTCTCCAATTCTCTGCGAGATTCCCCTCCAGACTCAAATTCGGCGGTGGCTTAAAGTGCGCCATTCTTGCCGAGTTTCCCAAGTTTCTTCTGACACCATGTAATGTACGTCTTCTGTTATCAAATAACTTGACAGGAGGACCAGATTTAGAACATAAATTTTCTCCCTCGTTAGCATGTCGTTACCCACAGACACCGGTATCACGTGACTCCCCTTCCCCCCGGGTCCCTCCCAGTACGGGTAACAGCATAGCTCAATACACTACACAGGGTGGGTTAACAGGCTAGCAGGGTGGGTTAACAGGTTAGCAGGGTGGGTCAACAGGCTAGCAGGGTTGGTTAACAGGCTAGCAGGGTGGGTTAACAGGTTAGCAGGGTGGGTTAACAGGTTAGCAGGGTGGGTTAACAGGTTAGCAGGGTGGGTTAACAGGCTAGCAGGGCGGGTTAACAGGTTAGCAGGGCAGGTTAGGATGGTGGGTTAACAGGTTAGCAGGGTGGGTTAACAGGTTAGCAGGGTGGGTTAACAGGTTAGCAGGGCAGGTTAGCAGGGTGGGTTAACAGGTTAGCAGGGCAGGTAAGCAGGATGGGTTAACAGGCTAGCAGGGTGGGTTAACAGGTTAGCAGGGCAGGTAAGCAGGGTGGGTTAACAGGTTAGCAGGGTGGGTTTACAGGTTAGCAGGGTGGGTTTACAGGTTAGCAGGGTGGGTTTACAGGTTAGCAGGGTGGGGTAACAGGTTAGCAGGGTGGGGTAACAGGTTAGCAGGGTGGGTTAACAGGTTAGCAGGGTGGGTTAACAGGTTAGCAGGGGGGATTAAAAGGCTAGAAGGGTGGGTTAACAGGTTAGCAGGGTGGGTTAACAGGTTAGCAGGATGGATTAACAGGTTAGCAGGGTGGGTTAACAGATTAGCAGAGTGTGTTAACAGGTTAGCAGGGTGGGTTAACAGAGCAGGTTAGCAAGGTGGGTTAGCAGGTTAACAGAGCAGGTGAGCATGTTAATAGGGCAGGTTAGCAGGGCATGTCAGCAGGGCGGGTTAGCAGGGCGGGTTAGCTGGGCGGGTTAGCAGAGCGGTTTAGCAGGGCGGTTTAGCAGGGCAGGTTAGCAGAACAGGTTAGAAGAACGGGTTAGCAGGGCAGGTTAGCAAAACGGGTTAGCAGGGCGGGTAAGCAGGGCGGGTTAGCAGAACGGGTTAGCAGAACGGGTTAGCAGGGCGGGTTAGCAGAACGGGTTAGCAGGGCGGGTTAGCAGGGCGGGTTGGCAGAACGGGTTAGCAGGGCGGGTTAGCAAGGCGGGTTAGCAGAACGGGTACGCGGGGCGGGTTAGCGGGGCGAGTTAGCGGGGCGGGTTAGCGGGGCGGGTTAGC
Source organism: Borostomias antarcticus (assembly GCF_949987555.1). Classification (NCBI taxonomy): domain Eukaryota; kingdom Metazoa; phylum Chordata; class Actinopteri; order Stomiiformes; family Stomiidae; genus Borostomias; species Borostomias antarcticus. The sequence goes on along the minus strand of NC_140236.1, from coordinate 18,976,182 downwards.
GGGGTGGGTTAGCGGGGCGGGTTAGCGGGGCGGATTAGCAGGGCGGGTTAGCAATGTTTATCCTACCAGTGAAGCCGGAGCTGAGGTAGTTCTCCAGGTCGCCGCGACGTTGGGCCAAAGTGGCGTTGATGTCTCTCAGGTCCGCCTCCAGCTGGCTCAGGCTCTTCCTCAGCTTCTCATCGTGCTCGGTGGTCCCGTTCAGCTCGCCAGCCACGCCCATCAAACGGCCGTCTGTCAGAGCCGTCTCCGCCCTGAAACACACGGTCGCCGTGAGAGACGATGGTGTCTGTTTATACTGTTTATTCAGTATGACTGATGGTGTCTGTTTATTCAGTATGACTGATGGTGTCTGTTTATTTAGTATGACATATGGTGTCTGTTTATTCAGTATGACTGATGGTGTCTGTTTATTCAGTATGACTGATGGTGTCTGTTTATTCAGTATGACTAATGGTGTCTGTTTATTCAGTATGTCACAGTGTGTTCAGTATGTCACCATCCTCTACCCTTCTGATATAGTGATCTGGAATAGTAGGTAGGTTTAGGACTACGGTTAAGTTTAGGCATTCCCTACAACATATAGTAAAGTCAACTTGTGTGTGTCCCTGTTGCCAATAGCGTTGTACACCAGCAGAGGGCAGTAGAGATTGCTCATGAACCTACAGCGCAGACTACTGGATTTTACATTTCCAATCAACATAGGAGGCTGCAATGATGCTGTCACCTGAGGTCATCGATGGTCTGTCCAATCAGGAGC
>NC_140236.1:18962925-18970425 GCF_949987555.1 Borostomias antarcticus | reverse complement strand
CTTCACCTACCTCAGATACTGCAGCTCTGCTGATCTGATCTTTAACCACTAGGTGGCAGTGTCTGGTCTACATCTACATCCCAACACCTCTGCTGATCTGACACTCCAACTGGAACTCAAACTAGCACCTCATACTACACACAGCCAGCTAAACCATGACCTCATACTACACACAGCTAGCTAAACCATGACCTCACACTACACACAGCCAGCTAAACCATGACGTCATACTACACACAGCCAGCTAAACCATGACCTCATACTACACACAGCTAGCTAAACCATAGCCTCACACCACACACAGCTAGCTAACCCATGACCTCATACTACACACATCTAGCTAAACCATGACCTCATACTACACACAGCTAGCTAAACCATGACATCATACTACACACAGCTAGCTAAACCATGACCTCATACTACACACAGCTAGCTAAACCATAGCCTCACACTACACACAGCTAGCTAAACCATAGCCTCACACTACACACAGCTAGCTAACCCATGACCTCATACTACACACAGCTAGCTAAACCATGACCTCATACTACACACAGCTAGCTAACCCATGACCTCATACTACACACAGCTAGCTAAACCATGACCTCATACTGTACTACACAGCTAGCTAAACCATGACCTCATACTACACACAGCCAGCTAAACCATGACTTCATACTACACACAGCTAGCTAAACCATGACCTCATACTGTACTACACACAGCTAGCTAAACCATAGCCTCACACTACACACAGCCTAAACCAGAGCTGGAGATTTCAGCCCAGACAGACAGACTTCTACGTCTACTTTAACATCAGGAGAAATAACTCAGTACAATTGTGATGTAGTACAGTATTTTGCTGTTGAGAGTTGAGAGAGCAGGAAGAGTGATCTGATTCTGTGATTGGATGAGCTGTGATTGGCTATTACCGAGTCGACAAGGAGGAAGGCGGTGAGGTGTCGATGCGAGACGTTATGGCGTTGGAACCTGATGGCAACCTCGTAGCGATTACTGGGCTCGAAACAGAACGGACGAGGCATCTGCACGTTCCTGTCACACACACACACACACACACACACACACACACACACACACACACACACACACACAATAGGAGCATTCAGACCATGTGCTCATAACAGGTATTTACAGGTAGTGTGCTGTATGTAGCGGTAGGGTTGTATTGTTCTGTTCAGATCAGCGAGTCATGATGTGGCTCACAGCCAGAGTACGTAACAGGGCAGACAGAGCTGATGAGTGCATACAACTGAGGAGAAGGGAAAAAGAAAGCATGAAATAGAACAACAACCGATGTCTGAGCTGTGTGTGTGTGTGTGTGTGTGTGTGTGTGTGTGTGTGTGTGTGCGTGTGTGTGTGTGCATGCGTGTGTGGGTGGGTCTGGCCATCTGGCTGGGGCAGACAGGTTAGCTCAACCGTGATGTCACAGAGAGTAAATAAAGGTGTGTGTGGGAGCACATGTGGGAAGTGTGGTGTGTCTCATCTAAAACAACCATATGCTTCTCTTTGGTGCAATCCTGCTAAATGTATTGGGAAAAAACCTGTGTATTGGAAGGAATGGCTTATAAGAGGGATATGTAAGATAGGGTATCTATACTCAGACAGAGTATTTATTTCTTTTTCTGATCTGGTATATAGATATAACTTGGAAAGGAAAGGTAATTTTTGGACAGTAGGACCCCACTTATCCGAACCCAACGGGACCGAAGGTCGTTCGTATCTCTGAAATGTCCGGATGACTGAAACTTATGTTAAAATGCACCAAATTCAATAAGTAGTATACTTGTTTCATATAGACTCATAGTAGACCGATAAATACCCTTAATTACTTGTGAAAATGCATCAAAATTGCAATCAAATAGCCAACTAAACTCATACAGCCTAGCCTATAATAGGCCTACAGTAGCCTAGAATAAAATAAACTAATTTCCACTTGAGAGCGTGCTTTGATCAAATACAGTACTTTATTCTTAAATTAGGCCTTTGCTGCATCGATAGGCTACTGTATTCGCAGAACAAAATGGTATAGCCTAAAAACAACCCAACATTAGAACAATTAGAGCTGATGATAATAAATAAATAAATACATGAAATGACAGACAAGTTGTCGTGTCTTAGGCTATTGCAGCCTAAACAACCGATGTAGGCTAATGTGGCCTAGGCTGTAGGCTATTATTTAACAAATACAGTAGGCCTAGTAGGCTAATCTACATGCTTACAACACATCTGTGTTCCTGAAGTCCATTAACTGGGAACGAAAAATGACTCGATACTCCTCTGCTTCAGGTTGCTGACGTGCTTTCTGGCTACCAAGGAATGCAGCTCTCGCGCAGCAGACTCGTTTGCGTTTTGCGCTCGACATTAAAGTAACAAAGAAATTAAACGTGACAGTAGACTACAGCCTACAGGCAACATGTAGGTCTACATACAGTTCTGTTTTTATTCACAGTAGGATACAGTACGTGTTTATTATGACAGATTTAAATGCAAGTAGGCCTACAGTACTGTAATGAAAATCCCACCAGTAACCAGATAGCAGGCTCAAAAAAATGAAAAGTTTTTTAAGCCTGTGCAGTAGACGGGGAGGTTTGGATCTCTGAAGTTCGGATGAGTGGGGTCCTACTGTACTTACAGATTAGAGATTGCATCAATAAGGGTCAATTTAGTCAGGACAGGAATTCAGTGTGGGACTTTTTGGAGTTGCCTAGCATAGCGCATAGAGCAGCAGTGTTTTACTCAAGCTTTAAAGGGCAATGCTCGTTTTTGACAACCTGGACCTTATTTACGACATATTATAAGAAGTTTGACTCACCGAGATCACTTTTGTGTAGTTCGGAGGCCTGTAGAAGAAATTTAAAATCCACCGCGAGCCAGTATATCCATGTAATGACGGTGATCGGGGCACCGAGAATGCAGTTTCTCAAAATCTATTTTCGGACGCTAAACGGTTGTTTTCATCAATCAGATTGGATGAATCGACAGTTGAGATTCCTCAACGCGAGGCATTGTTGTCGTTTTCAAATACGGGGTCTTTAGCCTCTGTAATATGATCTTTACACGCCTTTCCCCACTTGCTCCAGCACGCATGCGCACAGGCCAGCGCGCAGACTGGCTATTCTCCGGCTCACATTCTCTGCGCTACGATCGGATTGTTGCTGACGAATGACGACGACAATATTCTCGGCACCAACAACGATCGTAGCGCAGAGAATGTGAGCCGGAGAATAGCCAGTCTGCGCGCTGGCCTGTGCGCATGCGTGCTGGAGCAAGTGGGGGAAAGGCGTGTAAAGATCATATTACAGAGGCTAAAGACCCCGTATTTGAAAACGACAACAATGCCTCGCGTTGAGGAATCTCAACTGTCGATTCATCCAATCTGATTGATGAAAACAACCGTTTAGCGGCCGAAAATAGATTTTGAGAAACTGCATTCTCGTTGCCCCGATCACCGCCATTACATGGATATACTGGCTCGCGCTGGATTTTAAATTTCTTCTACAGGCCTCCGAACTACACAAAAGTGATCTCGGTGAGTCAAACTTCTTATAATATGTCGTAAATAAGGTCCAGGTTGTCAAAAACGAGCATTGCCCTTTAATGGGCTAGAAAAAGATATGCATAAAAACTTGAAGATCATTTGGCAGAAGGATATAGGGTTTGAGTGGAGTGATGAGGAATGGTTAAGGGTATTATCAAATACTGGGAAGTATATAAGGGAGGCCAGGGGGAAATGTACTCAATATAAATTGATACATAGATTTTATTTTACTCCTTCCAGACTACACAGGATGGGAATATTGGACAACAATTTATGTTGGAAATGTAAGTCAGAAAAAGGAACCTTTCTACATGCGTTTTGGGAATGTAAACTTGTGCACCCATTCTGGGAGGAAGTGTTAGAATATATAGGGAAGTGGTTGGGCTCGACAGTACCTGTATCGCCCAGATTATGTCTATTAGAGGATCGGTCAGAATTACCCAACGTTTCAAAGTATGACTTTACAGTGATAAAGGTAGGGGTTGTAAGCTGGTCGAATGATCCTTAGACTGTGGAAAAGTACATCATCTCCTGTTATAAACAAATAGATAGAATCCATGTTAGAAATAGTATCTTATGAGCGGATGCTGGCTAGATTAAATGGTGGGAATGAGAACTTTCTGAGGTCATGGGACCGTTTCTTTGTTTACAGCATTTCTGGAGCGCAGTGATGTTTGATCAGAATGCTGGGATTGTATTAGCAATGTTTTATTATTTATTTATTATTGTTTTTCTTTCCTATTAGCCTATTGGCTTGCCTGTCCTAAGCATGTACTTTTCATAGACCTATGGATGTCTTGTAATTGAAAATAATAATACTGTCTGTTCGAATATGTTTGAATAAAAAACTTGAATGACAAAAAAAAAAGAAAGCAGACCTGTGCCAAACGACCTGAGAGGTCTGGATGGTTCATAGCATATGAGCAGATCAGAAATATATTTTGGCCATAGACCATTCAGTGCTTTGTAAACCAACAGCAGTATTTAAAAGTCAATTCTTTGACAGACAGGAAGCCAATGTAAGGATCTCAGAACTGGTGTGATGTGATCCACTTTCTTAGTCTTAGTGACGACTCGAGCAGCAGCGTTCTGAATCAGCTGCAGCTGTCTGATCGATTTTTTAGAGAGACCTGTATACACGCCGTTACAGTAGTCGAGTCTACTGAAGATAAATGCATGAATAAGTTTTTCCAAATCCTTCTGGGACATAAATCCTTTGATCCTTGATATATTATTCAGGTGATAGTAGGCTGACTTTGTAATTGACTTAATGTGGCTGCTGAAATTCAGATCTGAGTCCATGACTACACCAAGATTTCTGTCTTTGTTTGTGCTTTTTAGCATTACTGATTGAAGTTGAGCACTGACTTTTAATTGTTCTTCTTTGGCTCCAAAAAAAATTACTTCAGTTTTATTTTTGTTTAGTTGGAGAAAGTTCTGGCACATCCAATCATTGATTTGTTGAATGCACTTACTCAGCGCTTGTATGGGATTATAGTCTCCTGGTGATATGGTGATTTGTGTGTCATCTGCATAGCTATGGTAACATATTTTGTTTTCCATAATTTGAGTTAGTGGGAGCATGTAAATGTTGAACAGAATAGGCTCCAAGATGGAGCCTTGGGGAACTCCACAGGTCATTTTTGTAATTGCCTATAGACACAAAATAGTCCCTGTCCTTTAAGTAGGATTCAAACCAATCTAACACTGTACCAGAAATTCCCAGCCAATTTTCAGCCTAGTAGTATGTTGTGGTCTACCGTGTCGAACGCAGTGCTGAGATCCAGTAATACTAAGACTGAGATTTTGCCATTATCTGTGTTTAAATGGATGCCATTAAATACTTTAATTAGAGCAGTCTCAGTGCTGTGGTCGAAATCCTGACTGGAAGACATCAAAGCCAGGAAGTTATTAATTTGTTGGAAAACAACCTGTTCAATTATTTTGCTTAGAAATTGGAGGTTTGATATGGGCCTATAATTGTTCATTTGTGAGGTGTCTAGATTATTCTTTTTTAAGAGTGGCTTGATGACTGCAGTTTTCAGGGTTTGGGGGAACACACCTGAAAGAAGAGATGTTTTTACAATTTGTAATAAATCAGAGGCCATGAAGTTGGATACAGTTTTGAAGAAGTCTGTAGGTAGAACATCAAGGCAACAGATGGAGGATTTCAGATATTGTATAGTTTCCCCCAGGGTTTTATGGTTGATCGGATGAAATTGTGTCATGGTATTGATTTTAAGTGGACACTGCGACGACACATGTCCTGTACCGGGAATGGAGGCACTAACTGCTTGTCTAATTTTCTGAATTTTGTCAGTGAAGAATGAGGCAAATTCAGGATCAACGGCAGGAACACTAATTCTGACCACTACCTGCAGGCTGCCACAATGACAGACTCAGAAACAGGAACAAAACTAAATAGTCTTTAATTGTTCCAGAACAGAAATGTTAATTTGAAATCTTTAAAACCGGTTAATAACGTTATTTTTTCGTTCTTTGTAGTAGGCCTATATATAACTTCAAATAATTTGTAAAAAGAAGAAAAGAAAAAAAAGATGAGCCTTTTATGGCCGAATAGGCTAATTTAAATGTATTAAATTTGTAGCCTACATCTTGTCCTGTTTTTGTAATGTAGCCTAGGCCCTTAAATCTGTTATTTCACAGTCGGGATCTTAAATGCTTGCTTAGCGAAATTAAGAGATTTAGATATTACAACAACACACCCTAGCCTAGTTCAGACGTTTATGGTATGGTTAGAGATTATTAGCGTGCGGATACAGTCGTAGCCTATACCATATAGGCCTAGTGCCGTCTGAATAGGCCACGAGTAGGCCTAACGAAGCGCTCCGTTGAATGGCTATAACTTCCAGTCAGGTAAGGGCTTTCTATTGGCCTAGTGATCAAGAGATAGGCCTATTAAATGTTTTGCACTAAATTATATTTGCTGTCGTATAGGCATACAAGCAGCCGCAGTCTGGTGGATGTCTCTGAAATGTGTATCGCCACAAGAGAATATTTTAGTTTGCTATCTCAACTCAACTTTTATTGATAGAGCACATTTTAAAATGACTATGGTCGAGCCAAAGTGATGTACAGGTAGGTGGCAAGACATAAGTTAATACATAATAAATAAATAACATAAAACATTATAAAACGAAATAAAAAAACAAACAATAGGCCTACAGGCGCAGAATAAAATTGCTTGCAGCAACAGTACAAGAAAATATTTTAAAAGAGGATGATGATGACTTATAGTATGATAGACCTGCTCATAGTTTACGGTGTGGATTAAGGGCATACGGGAATAGGACTAATGTTGAGTATTTCTTGTAAGATAATCAACAAGGCTACACTACAGCACACATCAAGGCTAATATTGTTGGCAATAAGGCCACCACAACCCTAGACTTGTTGATTATACCTTACAAGAAATATTGTAGGCCTATAGAGTCTTAATAGGCTAACACCCCCGGAACGGTGAACGGAACGTTATTTTTCGTTATGAGATTAAATCAATTTTCCCACCATTGCAAACACAGCTAGATTTGAACAATACAGAGACTATGAGACATGAATTTCATAATGTTACACAAACCAGATAGATGTAGCCTAATGTTTATAATTCTGTTTTTTTAAAGGCTATCAATTTCTATGCAGCAAGTGCACAAGTAGACCAAATGCATCAGTTCGGGAGGTTAATTAAAGAACCAGTCATCAAGATAATCTGATCTGATTGTATAGCTTAAAACACTATTTATGCTTTTTTATTTTATCAATAAGTGCCCACAATTTTCAGCTTGCGCTAACGTGGGCTCGCATTGCTTATGTCCCCACCAAAACTCAAATCAAAACTACGCCCTTGGCTATAGGTCTACTGAGGAATTCTGAACCTGCCATTTGTCTACTGAAGACTTCTGAAATCCTATGAATCTACT
>NC_140236.1:18847925-18957925 GCF_949987555.1 Borostomias antarcticus | reverse complement strand
TTCATGTTTTGTTGTGTATGTTATGTTATGTTTTTATACACAAACACATAATTACTATCACATAATCACTGATACTCACTCCGCGGGGCTGGGTCTGGGTATGGGAGCTGAACTCGCAGCAACCCAGACCCTTCACTGTCGGAGATAACACACCCCCACACTCACTTTTTATTTATTTATTTATACATAATCTGAATGTTGATTTTTTAAATGTTGATTTTATGTACTGCTTTGGCAATGTGGGTTCTTTTCACCTATCGTGCCAATAAAGCTCATTTGAATTTGAGAGACAGAGAGAGAGAGACAGAGAGAGACAGAGAGAGAGAGACAGAGAGAGACAGAGAGAGACAGAGACAGAGAGAGAGCGTGTGTGTGTGTGAGAGAGAGAGACAGACAGACAGACAGACAGAAGAGAAGCAGAGATGCCAGCCTATCAGAGTTACTGCTGCTCTTCTCTCTCTGTCTCTCTCTCTCTCTCTCTCTCACACACACACACACGCACACGCACACGCACACACACACACACACATACACACACACACACACACACACACACAGTACAATATCCAATCCTCAGGCAACGACCCTGACTGACATCTTTTTCCGTTCATAACTTCCTCTGAGACACAACAGAGGAATGTTTAGTCTCTGTCCAGTCCTGCCTGCTACTACAGCGACCCACACCTCCACACCTCCATCCCTCCACACCCCCAAACCTCCACACCTCCATCCCTCCACACCCCCAAACCTCCACACCTCCATCCCTCCACACCCCCAATCCTCCAGCCCTCCACCCCTCCATCCCTCCAGACCTCCATCCCTCCACACCCCCAAATCTCCACACCTCCATCCCTCCACACCCCCAAACCTCCACACCTCCATCCCTCCACACCCCCAATCCTCCAGTCCTCCACACCTCCAAACCTCCAGACCTCCATCCCTCCACACCCCCAAACCTCCAGCCCTCCACCCCTCCAGACCTCCATCCCTCCACACCCCCAAACCTCCAGCCACCCATCCAGACCTCCACACCTCCATCCCTCCACACCCCCAAACCTCCAGCCCTCCATCCCTCCACATCTCCACACCTCCAGGGTCAGAGAGCACCTGGGTTAGAGTTACACATCTAACAGGAAGAACAGAGACAAGGACACGTCTAACCATGGTCCTGGACAGAGACAAGGACACGTCTAACCCTGGTCCTGGACAGAGAAAAGGACACGTCTAACCCTCTAACACTAGTTTTTATAGTAACTATTAAATCCGAGTAAATCCGTCCTCCCTAGTTTATATAGTAACTATTAAATCCGGAATTACGAAGGGAATTCTGGAAGGTAAAAACTAATAAATCCGGAATTACAAGCTATTTTTCTAACCCTAACGCTAGTAAATCCGTCATCACTAGTTTTTATAGTAACTATTAAACCTAGTAAATCTGTCATCCCTAGTTTTTTTTAGTAACTATTGAATCCCGAATTACCAAGGGAAATTCTGGAAGGTAAAAACTATTAAATCCGGAATTACAAGCTATTTTTCTAACCCTAACTAGTAAATCTGTCATCACTAGTTTCTATAGTAACTATTAAATCCGGAAATACTAAAGGAAATTCTTTAAGGGAAATTGATTGATTGATATTCTGGAAGCTTAGGGCTTTATGTGAATGTGACCAAATGTTGACCAAGTGTGGATGCCAAAATTTGTCTAAGTGTTGAGACCAAGCTAGTAAATCCGTCATCAGTAGTTTTTATAGTAACTATTAAATCCAGAAATACTAAGGGAAATTATGGAATTACAAGCTATTTTTCAAATGTTGGTGTAGTTCATCTAATTCCTTTTAAAACACAAGAGGGAGACAGTTTCAAAAGTGCAAACATTTTATTAAATAGAACAATGAACCTACCCCCCCCCCCATAGAGTGAATATGTAACCCTAACTCTAAAACTGTATTTATTTATTGTCTAACAATGACCCTAACCAGAAATAAGAATATGTATAAATACAAATATATAGAAATAAAAATATGTACAACAAACTTAACATTATTGGAATTTAAAACTAAAATATAAAGTGCAAACATTTTATTAAATAGAACAATGAACCTTTTTTTTTATCATTTTGAACAAAACTAATATGTATAAATAACTTCCTCTGTAGCTAGACACGCACGGCCACTTGTTCCTCAAAGTAGACCCTGAGGAGAATGTGGAACCTGATTTTCGTGCACATCTGTCCACAGCAAGACCTCGAGAACCGGCCGAGAACATGGTCACAAACGGGAACCTGGAGTAACTGGAGTTGACAGAGGTCAAAGTGAGATCTCCGAGAACATTCATGGATGCCGCACCGCTTCCGCTGTAGCTAGACACACACGGCCACTAGTTCCTCAAAGTAGACCCGTAGGAGAGCGTGTAACCTGAGTTTGGTGCACGTCGGTCCACGACAAGACCTCGAGAATGGGCCCCAAATATGCTGAAAAAGGGGCAACCGCCGAATGACAAAAGCATCACTCCAATCCCTCACACATTCACCTTCATGTCTAGGCACAGGGAGGACATACAAGGCTATAACTCGGAAGACTAGCAGGACAAAATGGGCCGATAAACATACTCTAACGGCGGCCTGATGCGTGCTTTCCTTGAGGAGCTGTGAAGGAGCAAAGCCCGCTCCCCTCCTATGGCCTATCTGAGGCAACAAGAGGGTCTACAAGCATACGCCTGCAAGACCCTGTTGCTGGGGTTAAGGTTGGAGCTCCACTTTGTCGTTGGACAATTCCGATGGTATGGGCGTGTTCGGGGAGCAAAGACGAGTAAGGATATGGTGGAATCGCTACAATGAACCCCATTGTTTTGACGGGAGAGGCTCTTTTAACACCTTAGTAAATATGTAATTACTAGCACAAATGTTTATATTTTTAATCTTTTATAACTCAGCTCAAATTTGACGCACGACGATTCCGAAGCAACCGACGGGTGCGGGGCATACTAATTCACGTAGATGTGTTGGAATCGGACCTCTAGGCCCCATCGTTTTTGCGAGAAAGCGTTCCCGCCAAAAAGCCATGTGCTTTGGGATCTCGGCTCAACAACATATCCAAAGATGGGACCTGTGGGACCAACAAGAGGGTCTACAAGTATGCTTATTACTAGCACAAAATATGTTTTATATTTAATATTTTATATCTTGTCTCAACTTTGTCGCACGGCGATACCGAAGGTACCTACGCGTGCCGGGCGGCCTACTGGACAATATATCCGAAGATGGGACTTCTGGGACTAACCGGACCAAAATGGTTTATCTGAGGCAACAAGAGGGTCTACAAGCATACACCTCTAAGAGCCTGTTGCTGGGGTTAGGGCTGGGGCTCCACTTTATCGTAGGACAATTCCGATGGTACCGGTGCATTCGGGGGGCAAAGACGAGTAAGGATATGATGGAATCGGTACAATTAACCCCATCGTTTCCACGGGAGACGTACTTTTAACACCTTAGTGTTAAAATAGTACATCCATCATCACTAGTTTTTATAGCTAACCCTCACGCTAGTAAATCCATCATCACTAGTTTTTAGTGTGGTACTAGGAGATGTAGTCCCGCCACCTAGTCCTGGGTCTACGCAGCCAAGTGTTGATTAGGGTTGGGCATCGAGAACCGGGACCAAATTGGAACCGGTTCTAAAATTCCGATTCCAAAGGAATCGTTTATATATTTTAATTTCGATTCTGCTTATCGGTTCCTAAACAAATTTCACTTGCGCTAATTTCAGTTTCCGTGTTGGTGGCTTGCGCGTTTGCCTTTGGTTTGCAGTCCGCCAGAAAAACCAACGAAGAAGTAGTTTCCGTCTTTGCGATTTGAATGTAGAGCCGTTCTCAGAGGAATGATGAGTCGGCCCAGTGCAACACCTGTGAGAAGTTTATTTCGTGCAAGTGAGGATGCACAACTAATCTGATGAAAAACCTGCGCTTTTGCATGGCATAAAAATCAACAAATGTACCATCTTTGATGCGTTGCGCCGGTCTCCCTCCGTCTCTCCCGCCTCGTCCTCAGTCAACCCTAACGAGCCAACCTCGCACCTCGTCGTCGCAATCGGGTACGTGAAAATTAAATAGCACTAACGTTTGTCTTATTGTCAACAGCGAGACAGCAAACAAATTATACTAGACCGAACTGGCCAAATGCAAATACTGTAATGTATTATTTCGTAGATGAACGTCCGCATGCTAGTAGCCAGCCTGGCATTACTGTGCTAGTGCTAATCCACGACTTGACACGCCATTCACCTTGGCGGCAAAGGGAAAGATGCCAGTGTGCCAGTGGAGAAAGTTGAAGAGTGCCACAGCAAAGTGACAGCTTACGTGGTAAAACGGCTGCACCCCTTCTCAGATGTCGAGGCACCGACATTTAGGTAAGCAAACATAAGAATAGAGCTAAACTAGCTAGCTAAGATAGCTAGGCTAGCTCTTACTCTAGCTAGCTAGCTACTCACCACCCTGACCTAGAGTAACAGTAACGTTATGTTTGTTTTTGTGTTTGCCTGGAGGGAGAGGTGAGGGAGGGAGGAGGGATGCAGGGAGAGGAGAGGGATGGATGAGAGTAGAGGATGGTGGGATGGAGGGGGAGGAGGAGAGGGGAGGGAGGAGGGATGGAGGGAGAGGAAAGGAGAGGATGGAGGGATGCAGGGAGAGGAGAGGAGGACAGGGAGGAAGGATGAAGGTAGAGGAGAGGATGGAGAGGGATGAAGGGAGAGGAGAGGGAGGGGGTGTGGATGTTTTGAAAAGATTCTCCCATTCTGGGAGATGCAGGTTGTCTCAAGGGATTGGCAGGATTGGAGAGGGGAGTTGTGGGTAGAGAGAAGGGTCGCACACACACACACACACACAGCTGACGCATCCCTATTCACTCTTTCACACACAGATTGACTGTCACACACACCAAATTAAACTATGTGAATTCACAGGTTCAACTGTATGAAATGAATTTTGAAGGACTTGTTTTTAAAAGATTATTACAAATAAAAGTTTCTTCTGTGAAATAAGCGTGCAGCCTGTTTTGACCCCACCCATCAAAGAATCGGAATCGAGAATCGTTAAGAACCGGAATCGAAAAGAAGAATCGGAATCGGAATCGGAATCAGAATCGTTAAAATCCAAACGATGCCCAACCCTAGTGTTGATGCCAAAATTTGACTAAGTGTTGAGGCCAAACTAGTAAATCTGTCATCACTAGTTTTTATAGTAACTATTAAATCCTAGTAAATCTGTCATCACTAGTTTTTATAGTAACTTAAATCCTAGTAAATCCGTCATCACTAGTTATTATAGTAACTTAAATCCTAGTAAATCCATCACCACTAGTGTTTATAGTAACTTAAATCCTAGTAAATCCGTCATCACTTGTTTTTAGTGTGGTACTAGGAGATGTAGTCCCGCCACCTAGTCCTGGGTCTATGCAGCCAAGTGTTGAGGCCAAAACTAGTAAATCCGTCATCACTAGTTTTTATAGTAACTATTAAATCCTAGTAAATCCATCATCACTAGTTTTAATAGTAACTTAAATCCGTCATCACTAGTTATTATAGTCACTTAAATCCTAGTAAATCCGTCATCACTAGTGTTTATAGTAACTTAAATCCTAGTAAATCCGTCATCACTAGTTTTTTTTTATTAACTTAAATCCTAGTAAATCCGTCATCACTAGTTTTATAGTAACTATTAAATCCGGAATTACTAAGGGAAATTCTGGAATTAGTTTGGGTGTTGAGGCCAAACTAGTAAAGCCGGAATTACCAAGGGAAAAAACTAGTAATTCTGTAATTTTTATTTATCCAATAGGAATTGCACCCAAATAATTACAGATTCGCTAGTGTATTGGGTCCGTACTTTACACATTTGCTAGCTTACTCAAATTAGGTAATGTTATAGAATTTACATCTGGCCTCAAGACCTTTCTATTCCAAACACCTTAAACCTTTGTTCTCTCTCTCTCCTTTTGTAATTCACCACCTCCCTCAACCGTTCACATAGACAGGGTGGCCTCCAGGAGGTCCACACACCTAGAAATGTCTACTCCAGAATAACCATCCTTTGTCCTTTTGTCTCCAAGAAATTGCCGCCTTTTCTCATGTCACATGTCTGTATTCTCGGCCACGCCTGCCATTTCACATGACGTACAATGGATTAGCCAATCACATCCTGGAAGCGCCGTACCTGTGTTTTGCTTGAATATAAGTCAGCACAAGATCAGGAGGCTTCACTTCTTTGGATAAACCACTCATGTTGCGTTGTCCAGGAAGTCCTTGCGCTCGTATGTTTTCCCAATAAACCAGACTTAACCTTTTGAGCGAATCTTGGTAAATCCTTTTTGACTAGATCAGTTAAAATCCATTACAGTTGGCGACGCGGATGACGAAATGGGAGGACTGCCTGTTGTGTTGCTTCGGGATTCCAGTGGATGAACTGGTCGACAGACGTGTCGGTCCATAGTGGGCTCGGAAAGTCAATTTTCTCTCTTGCGCCAGAGCGCACGCTGAGATTATTTCCTCAGTTCTTCCACTGGCTTCTTGAACTCACAGGTACGTTGGAACGAACCCTCTCATGGTTCTGAGTTGTATTTTCCTTGTTTTCGTTTCGAATTGTGTGGTTGGGCTGGCGTATTGTTGGAAACAAACTCCCCGGGGGGGGGGAGTAGGTGGTATCGATCTAAGTAGTTGTAACTCAACAATAGCGATATATGATATTGTATTGTTCTTTGACTTCGTCCTTGTTTCGTTACTAGGGGTTTTGGGTCTACTTTCAGTAGAAGTGTGATTTTGGTCTTGTGACTCATTTGTTCCCCTGCAGTTGATGTACAGTTTAGGTTGTTTATCGGTTGCAGTTTAGAACGGTTGAGTTGGTGTTGAGTCAAAGTTGGCACAGAACGGGCTTCCCCTTTGGCCGGTCGCGGGTGAAATTAAAACCGCAAGCCGTTGTATGTTTTCTCAACGAAGGTAGCTACTGGGAGTGATTTGGTAGTGTCCGATCTGCGTTTCTTGGAGAAACGTTTTCCCCTTTATCCCAGTGGTTGGTACAGCCTAAACGAGTTTTAGCTTCCAACCAAGAGGCTAGTGGTTCAGCTGGGCAGGCTGTATGTTTTTTTGCTTGTTTTAACGTGGGCCTTTGTTCGTCCTTTGTGTTCCGTGTCCCTACACGGGGTTGTTCGTTTTGTTGTTTACTGTTTGAGCTTCGGCTCTTGCCTTGTATTGTTTGTTAAGCGCGCCTATTATCCAGGTAAGTATTGTTTACATTTTCGACACTGTTTCGACTGCCATAAATCGTAACTGCTAGGTTTCCGGTAGCTGGTTGTCTGGGAGACAAAGGAAACAACAACAACTACTCCGCTCTCCCGGTGATCCCGCCCGAGCCGGAGGGACAACAAAGAACCAGTTGCTGGGTGAGTTATGTAGTGGTTTAATGTGTCTGTTTCTTTCGAAATTGTATTCCTTTGTTTATTTCCCGCCTGTTTTAACTATACTTTTCTTTTCATCGTTAGTTTTGAATTATAGGCTGTAGGGTATTGTGTTAATTATGAATACCAATACTAGTTCGCTGTCTGGCCCAGCTAAGATTGTTGCGCAAAGGTTTTGGGATGATGCTTGTATGCAGTTTATGCTATCGGCGAGACATTCTGATTTCCCCCTGTCCGGTACACTCTCGATTCTCGAGTTGGCGACTGTTAGAGCTCAGTTACAGGCGTTTGAGATGACTAGATTAGGAAGGGAGCCTGGAAATGCAATAGATTGGAATGCATTCAGGAAGTGGGAAATAGTCGCACATGAGTGTTTTTTCAAGTCAGAAAGAAGCGTAGCTGAGGAAGTTAATCAGAGAGATGAATATTCAGAGTCCCTTCCCCCTCCTAGTCATTCCGTTTTGAACTCTATCACGCCGACTCGGCACTCAGAGCTCACACATCCTTCCCAGACTATGACTGTTTCACCCGCTGTTGTAGCTGCCGCCCCGCCTCCCAACTCTGTTTTCCGTCTGCTCCCAACCAACAACGACCACAGGGCCGTCACATGAAGAAGAATCGTAGGGGTAGAAACAGAACGGACTACAGGATGAAAAAGAGTGAGGGAAACGAAAACGGAGACAAAACTGACGCGTTTTCATTGTGGTAAAACTGGTCACTGGATTAGAAACTGTCACAGTTACCGCAGGCAAAATGAGAAAGAGAATCCTGCAACCTGGGGTTCGGCGCCACCTGCTGGGGTTCCCTTGAACAACCCACAAGGTAGATTTTAAATAGCCAATATAGACCCATTTTTTTTAAGGTAAATAAACAGGACAAGACAGATGTAGCTGAGGACGTAAGGTTTGTACATGATAGTGGGGGGATAGATAATGTTTGCCAGTGTCTTAATCTGAATACAGCATCTCCTAACCCAATTATATATTTTTAATGTTTATGTTAAATATCTCATGTTTATAGTTTGAGGCACATTCATCGGGCTGAGTGTTTTTCTGAGTGTTTTTACAGACAACTGTCGTTCCGGGAGTGATGGGTGAATGCCGAACCAGGAGATGGGCACGGGACCGGAGGTGGAGATGGAGGTTACCGGCCTGTTTCCCTACAGATGGGTGACACCTGTGGTTCGTGGGATGCAGGGCCAACGCCATGTCACCGACTCACCGTGAACGACAGATAAGTATGACATAGTGAAGAGACCATTTTTTCCGAAGCGTGCCAAATACTCTGTTAGATAATTGATATTTTGTTAATTGTAAATGAAGCGAGTTCATTTTAGTGTTATTTTGTTGAGACAAGAATGTTTTTATTTTATTTTTATTTCATAAAATCGCGAGAGAAATTCTAAGAGCAAAATCCAATTGCCTTGATCACGACTGGGGACTGGGCGTGTTAAAGTAATTCTTACACTACCCCTGATGTCACTGTAGGCTACTGCAGAGCCTAGATCCCTGCTACTGTCCGATTCGGTAAATGGACAAAAGCTAGGTCCCCACTGACAAACTACATAGACTGACGAGCCCGACTGGCTCTAATGACACTTGAACAGACACCCTGTTTAAGTTTTCCTGACTGACTAACACCATTTTCCCCCAAAGCAGGATCATCTCCTGTCAGGAAGAGGAGATGATAGAATGTGGCTTGCACTTAACGATGTTTCTGAGTATCTTCAACAGACTGCTGATAACCGTTCCTGACCAAAGAGGGGAACAGGGAGACCAGACCAGACCAGAGGACTCTCCTCTTGCTCTTCTGTTTTGTCTCTGCTGTCTCTCTCATCTGTGGATTCACAGGTCTCTCCTCCCATGTCTCTCAGACATTGCCGACCTGCCCCGTATGAAGTCCCCACTAAGGGAAGGCGACCATTCCGGACGCCAGAGAGGGCTTCTTCTTATCATCTTCAACCAGGCCATTGGGTCCTGATCCGCGACCTGGGGCCGTACCAGATTCAACTCACCACGCAGACAGCTGCCAGAGTAGCTGAGAGAACTTCGTGGGTCCATGAGAGCCGTTGCGTCCCAAACCAAGGAGCAAATGAGCAGCCTGAGAAGAGGCCAGAAAACATGGAAGAGAAGTAGAAGTAGCGGGGTGAACCTACCCGTCAAAGATGGAACAATCAGGACCATGGCATTCAGGCCTGTGTGGAATAGCTGTCAAAAGTAGCTGAGAGGACGGTCCATACAGCCGAACCAGAGATCTCAAGGGCAAAGCAGTGGGCCGCCACACTGTCCTCTCCTCTGATGAGCAATCGGAGAGTGACCTTGCAGGCCGCCGCCACACTGTCCTCTCCTCTGATGAGCAATCGGAGACTGACCTTGCCGGTCACCTCCTTCTCGTGGTTGTTGTTATGACAACGTGGACAAGCTCAACAGCAATGACTGCACCTCTAACCCCACACACTGGAACCTACATTGGACATTCAGAGACGCAAACATTGAGCTACGATCCAGAAGAAATTACATTCGATTGTTCACAACAGGAGTGAATGAACTTTGAAATTATCTTGAAAAAATATCATATTTGTTTACAAGAGTTACAATGGTTGAAACATAAGTTGATAAAAGAGTTTGAAGAGTTATTTCTTTGGGGTTTTTCCTCTAAATTGACCAAGGCTTTTTTTGCCCTTTTTACACTGGTAACCAATCATCTTTTTACCTTGTTTCTGTCAAACTTTAAATCAAGGTTTTTGGTGAATGGTTGTCCACTTTTAGACTAGTAATCATGTCATCTTTTTTACCTTGTTTCCTGTCATATTTCTGAAACAAGGGAGTTTTGGTGCGTGATTTTGCACGTGGAAAGAAAATAATCGATTTTTTTGTTAAATATTTCACAATAAAATTCTTTTTTTATTTTTGCTCCACCTAGTGGAGAGATTACTTCCTTTCCACATGTATAGCATAGCTGAATGTTTACACTTTGTGTTTGGATTTTTATATTTGATTTTTATGTGCCTGGTCAGGCACAAATGGGGGATTGTTATAGAATTTACATCTGGCCTCAATACCTTTCTATTCCAAACACCTTAAACCTTTGTTCTCTCTCTCTCCTTTTGTAATTCACTACCTCCCTCAACCGTTCAAATAGACAGGGTGGCCTCCAGGAGGTCCACACACCTAGAAATGTCTACTCCAGAATAACCATCCTTTGTCCTTTTGTCTCCAAGAAATTGCCGCCTTTTCTCATGTCACATGTCTGTATTCTCGGCCAGAGACAAGGACACGTCTAACCCTGGTCCTGGACAGAGACAAGGACACGACTAACCCTGGTCCTGGACAGAGACAAGGACACGTCTAACCCTGGTCCTGGAGATTTGTTTATGGAATCAAACTCCCGACCTTCCACATGGGAATCCAAACATCGGCCCCCAGAAGAATTCTCTGAGATTCAAAGGAGATATTTGGGGTTGACAGGGCTGCTTACAGTACCACACCAGAGCTGTTCCACACAATGTTTGCTACACAGAAGTCTTGAATATGGTCACGCAAAACCACTGGCTCTATCTTCAAAGGTTATTGGCAATAGTCAAATGGAAAATCATAAAGGAATATTTTAACAAAGGGCATTTACATGATGTCATTCTTGATATGCTTTCAACATATCATGGCATTAAAATGTCCATTAGACCCCTGAAAGCACGCAGACCCAAACCGTGAGTCGACAGGACACTCCTAGCCCAATATACCGTATATATGCTGGGCGGATGAATTCTAGCAGGGAGACACATTTCTGCACAACACCAGCAGATCCCACTTGCACTAGACCCGCCTTAGACTGTTTTAATGCAAAGCGATTTGCCCCAGATGCCCGAGAGTAGAATCAGAAAATGACATTGAACTGACTTGGGTTCTGTCCAATCATGTTGTCATTTTTAAATCATTTTGCAAAATGTAATATGTTTTGTGAAATGTTGTCGTGCCATAGGTGTCTTTCGTGTCAGTGCTCACCGGTAGGCTGGGATCATCAGTGGAGCGTCCACTAGCGTACTCCGCCTCGTACTTGTAGTAGTCCAGTGGAGCGCAGAAATACCCAGGCTGCACCTCTGAGCACTGTCGTCCAATCAGGTGCCTCCGACAGTCACACTGGCCATTCTCAGCCATGCATCTGGCAGGCAGGCAGGCAGACACACACACACACACACACACACACACACACACACACAGGTTGAGACACATCAGAAAAATCCTCTTTGACTCAGAACAGACTTGCACAGCATGGTTTTTCTATCCAATAACCTGTGACAGCCTAGGCTGTCCTGGACAGTTTGCCCCTCCCCTCATCAGGCCAAGTGGGGCCAGCTGTGAGCGGATACGCCCGGGCCTTATAAAGGCTCACCGGCCCTACGTTCACTCTCCCCCTCTCCTTTCAGAGAAGCACCACGTAGGCTTTTTGGTTCAGTTCTGTCCTGGGTTAACACCATACAACACCCCTGCATTCACACATTTCATTACATCCATACACACCTACACCACTGATACTCTACCATCCACATCCCATGCATTAGTATTATTATTATTATTCTTACGTTCTAAATAAAATATCATTATTTAAAGCTTACGTTTGGGTGTGTGCCTCCATTTTTGTCGCGGCCAAGAGCCGACCGTGACAAATTGGGGGCTCGTCCAGTTTTGGCCTGGTTTTGGTTTTGGCCTTTGATTGTCTTTGGTTGTTTTGTGTGGCAGGTGCGTGTTTGGTTTGGGGCGCACCTGTTGTTCGTTTTCGCTGCTGTGATTGACTTGGTTGACTGCCTTGATTGGCGTTTGTTTTGCGTTTGGAGGCGCGCCTGGTTTTGGTGCTTGGGGGGGGGGGGGGGGCGTACATTGTTTGCTTTTTTGTTGGTGGGGGGTGGCGTGTAGTGCATAACCGACATCTAGTGCCAGGGTTATGTTATAGGCTGGGGGCTGCCCTGTTAGGCTTACGGTGTCTTCCTTTGGGAGTTGCTGAGCTCTCCGCTAGTGTTGCGGTGGAACGGGCGGGGACACTTTCATAACCTTTAGGTGGGTAATCAGCTTGCTGGGGGCCTAACCGGGGTTATCGAGCTTGTGTTTGAAGAGCCTCCCACGAATCCGCATGAAGACTAGGGTTGAGACAGTTAGGTAGAGGTTGGAGAGGTAGTCAGAGGGCATGCCCAGTAGTCTTTATCCGTCCATTGGCGCTGGTTGTGGTCATGTCTATTAGCGCTTCTCACCGTTGATTTGTGAAGCAAACAATGTCTAGAACAGTTCTACGAGGCGCCGTCGCACGAGTTGTTGGACGGCTATACCAGGACTCAGCTGGTGCAGATAGCTGAGCATTATATGATCCCCGTTGGTGAGGGAAACAAACAGAAGGTTAGGGACTTTCTGATTTCTGGTCTGGTGGACCAGGGGGTTTTGCCGCCGGTTATCGGTGGTGCTGCCGGCGGTGAGTTAAAGGGCCAGGGTCTGGTTCAGCCTCTTGTGTCCGACTCCAGTCTTTCCTTCGACCAGCGGAAGGAATTATTGCAGATGCAGCTCCGCATGCAATATGACCTTGAGTTGGAGAAGGAAAAGATGAAATTGGATTTTGAGAAACAAAAGCTGGAATTAATAGGCACAGGGAGACTTCCCGCTGAGTTACTGTCTCCGGGCGGGGTCTCCCCCGGTTATTTTGATGTTATTCGTAATTTTAGACTCTTGCCTAAGTTTAATGAGAAGGATCCCGATTCCTTTTTTGATCTTTTCGAGCGGGTTGCAGACACCCGGGAGTGGCCTGATGCGGAGCGCACCCTGATGTTGCAATGCGTTTTTACGGGGAAGGCCCAGGAGGCGTATGCTTCCTTGACCCGTGAAGACAGCAGTGTATACGCCAAAGTGAAAGCAGCAGTACTGAAAGCCTTCGAGTTAGTGCCTGAGGCATATCGCCAGCAATTCCGACACTGGCGAAAGTCTAAAACTCAGTCCCATCTTGAGTTTGCACGCAAGTCTTTGACACGTTTTGATCGCTGGTGCCAGGGCTCGGAGGTGGAGACTTTTGATGGCCTGCGCAATCTGATGGAGCTAGAGCAGTTTAAAACCTCCGTGTTGCCCCAAATCGCTACATACTGTATATTAGCGGCTTCTGAAGCTGCCGCTCTGGCGGATGAAAATACTGAAACCCACAGGGTCCGGTTTGATGAGCCACGTGCTGGTGGGGGTGAACGGGGTTCAGAAAAAATGTCCCTCCGGTGGACACACCCCCTGTGTTTCGCTTGGGGAGTGACGGCAGTGTTCGCGAGACAGAGAAGCTTTGTCACTACTGTGATAAGAAAGGGCACTGGAAGTCCGATCGCTATGCCCTTAAGGGTAGAACCAAGCAGTTTTCAGGGGCTAACAGTGTTTACAAGCCAAAAGGCGTTGGTCTTCTTGCGCCTGTGGGTAAGAGCACCAGCTCTGGTATCCCAACTTCTGACCTGCACCCTAAAGAACCGCCTCCGCTAGAGCTGTAGGGGTATTTGCCATTTCTTACAGATGGGTTTGTGTCACTGGTGGGTGGCGAGGGGCAGGTGCCAGTGAAAAGCCTGGGACTCTTTTATTGAGTCTTCTGTTTTGCCTTTCTCTGTGGCTTCGGCCACGGGGGATTGCATCCCTGTCCGTGATATGGGCCTGAACGTTTGGCATGTCCCATTGCACAGAAATCTCTCGTCGGATTTATTTATAGGCGAAATGACAGTGGGAGTGCGCCCAGCGCTGCCTTTCGAAGGGGTTACCATGATCCTGGGTAATGGTGTGGCTGGGGCTGGTGTGACGCCGCCTGCTATTGTCACTCCAATCCCGCTACTCAAGAGTGTGCCTGATATTTGTGAACGGGAATTTCCCGAGGTGTTCACGGCGTGCGCCGTGACGCACGCCATGAGCTGTGCCAAGCATGAAAAGTCGGAGGGTGATAATTCAGACTGTGTAATACCTCTGTCCGATTATCCCCTGGCTGTTTCTCACAGTGACTTGGTGAAAGAGCCGCAGACAGATCCGACTGTTGCGGAGCTTTATCAAGAAGCTCGGTCCGCTGATGAAGCGAGGGACACGGCGCGGGCATATTTCACTGACAAAGAGGGTGTTTTGGCGAGGAAGTGGGTTTCCCACGGGGTTGATTTTGTCAGGGACCCCATCTTACAGATTGTTGTACCTACCAAATTCCGTGCTTTGGTTCTACAGGTGTCGCATGATGAAGGTGGGCATATGGGCGTGCGTAAAACGTACAACCGCATCCTCCGTTATTTCTATTGGCCTCGGTTGAAGAGGGATGTGGCAGCCTACGCTAAGACCTGCCATACATGTCAGCTGTCTGGAAAACCGAACCAGGGCATTGCCCCGGTGCCGTTGAATCCCATTCCAGCGATCAGTCAGCCGTTCGAACACCTGATCATTGACTGTGTAGGCCCCCTCCCTCGGTCGCGCTCTGGGTCAGTGTATATGCTGACGGTGATGTGCCAAGCAACACGCTACCCCGCGGCATACCCATTACGCACTATCACTACCAGGTTGGTGGTGCGCGCCCTGACTCAATTTATCTCGATCTTTGGCATTCCAAAGATCATACAATCCGATCAGGGATCTAACTTTTCCTCCCACCTGTTCGCCCAGGTTTTGTCGTCGCTCAAGGTGAAACACAATAGAGCGTCGGCTTATCACCCAGAGAGCCAAGGTGCGCTTGAGCAGTTTCATGTCACTCTGAAATCGCTGTTGCGAGCGTATTGTGTTCAGTTGGGGGGAGATTGGGAGGATGGGTTGCCGTGGTTATTGCTGTCTGCCCGGGAGGTCATTCAGGAAAGTACCGGGTTCAGCCCTAACGACCTCGTTTTTGGGCACACAGTACGTGGTCCTTTAGCAGTCATCCAGGACGGGTGGGGACAGTCCAGCCCGCCTCAGAATTTGCTGGACTACGTTAATGGGTTTACACATAGACTCTATGCGGCTGGCGTGCTGGCCCGGGAGAAGCTCGCCGGTGCCCAGAAGAAAATGAAGTTACTTTATGATCGCCGAGCGATACAACGTCGGTTCAGCCTGGGGGACCAGGTTCTCGCGCTGTTACCGGTTGTGGGTTCGCCTTTTCATGCTAGGTTTTCTGGTCCACATACCATCCTGAAGCAGATTTCTGAGCAGAATTATTTAATTTCCACTCCGCTGTGTAGGCGGCCTAATCAACTGTGTCATATTAATTTATAGAAGCCGTATTATGACCGTGCGGGATCAGCGGAGCAGGGGGCAGCTCGCTCCCATCCTGTTTGTGTCGCGGCTCCGGTGTTCTCTCCCCCTCCTGCGGTGGCATAGCTCAAGGGGGTGGGTTTGGCCTTTCCTGATCCTGGGGTTTTGACTGGACGACTGGACTGGAGTCGCTCCGAGATCTCGCTGGTTCTCTGGGGCATTTGACCGAGGTTGAGTGCGCACAGTTAATGGATCTTATTTCCGGTTATCGATCTCTTTTCGGAGATACCCCCACGCGGACAACTTTAGTGGAGCATGACATCGCTGTGGGTGAGGCCTCTCCAATTAGGCAGCGTTTCTATAGGGTTCATTCTGAGATGCGTAAGCAGTTGGATGGGGAGATTAGATATATGCTGGACAATGGCATTGCTGTCCCGTCGTCCTCCAGCTGGGCATCTCCCTGCCTGATTGTACCCAAGCCTAATCATACGGTACGGTTTTGCACTGATTTCCGAAAAGGTAAATCAAGTAACAAAACCGGACTCGTATCCCCTCCCCAGAATGGAGGATTGTATCGATCAGGTAGCCTCTGCTAAGTACATCAGCAAGTTCGATTTGCTTAAAGGGTACTGGCAGGTCCCGTTGACCCAGAGAGCTCGAGAAATATCCGCCTTTATAACACCATCTGGCCTATTTGAATATACAGTCATGCCGTTTGGCCTAAGAAACGCTCCTACAACATTTCAGCAGCTGATGAATAGAGTAGTTGGCGACTTGGAGGGTTGTGCCGTTTATTTGGATGACATTGTCATTCATTCTGATACCTGGCCAAGTCATCTCCAGCGTATGCGTGCACTGTTTGATCGCCTGGCGCATGCGCAACTTACTGCCAACCTTGCGAAATGCGAGTTCGCTAAGGCATCAGTCAGGTATCTTGGTCGTGTGGTGGGGCACGGGAAAGTTGCCCTGGTCGAGGCTAAGGTTCAGGCCATAATGCAGTACCCGCGGCCCAACGCTAAGAAAGAGCTGCAGAGTTTTTTGGGTTTGGTAGGCTATTATCGCAGTTTTTGTAGAAATTTCTCAACTGTGGTGACTCCGCTTACCAACCTGTTGAGGGGCGACACTAAATATGTCTGGACTGCTGACTGTCAACTCGCGTTCGACAATGTTAGAGCGCTTTTGTGCGCTGCCCCAGTGCTGGCTGCCCCGAACGTGGACAAGCCGTTCACGTTACAGACCGATGCCAGTCAGTCTTCTGGGCGCAGAAGCTGGACATACGTCACATCAAAGGGCTGGACAACTTGGTGGCAGACGCGTTGTCCCGGGCCCCTTGTTAAGGTTGTTTTGTTAGGAGTTATTTTTTGCTCTGGCCACGTGGGGGCAGCCTCGTGGTTCGGGGTTCCGTTGCTGAGGTTGGGTTGGGGGCAGGTGGGTGGGTGTGGGTGATGTTTTTTTTGTTTTTTCTTGTTATTGACTTGCTTGTGATTCTTGTTTTTTAGGTTGGCGTTTTGCCTTTGTCCAGTGTCCCCTTGGTGACGCTGTCTTGTTGGGGGGGAGTGTGACAGCCTAGGCTGTCCTGGACAGTTTGCCCGTCCCCTCATCAGGCCAAGTGGGGCCAGCTGTGGGCGGATACGCCCGGGCCTTATAAAGGCTCACCGGCCCTACGTTCACTCTCCCCCTTTCCTTTCAGAGAAGCACCGCGTATGCTTTTTGGTTCAGTTCTGTCCTGGGTTTACACCATACAACACCCCTGCATTCACACATTTCATTACATCCATACACACCTACACCACTGATACTCTACCATCCACATCCCATGCATTAGTATTATTATTATTCTTACGTTCTAAATAAATTATCATTATTTAAAGCTTACGTTTGGGTGTGTGCCTCCATTTTTGTCGCAGCCAAGAGCCGACCGTGACAAACCCTTGAGCCAAAGATAAGCATCAGCTGAGAGAAGCGGGTCAAACCCACCTGTTGTTGTAGGCTCCTCCGAAATCACAGTCACACGGGCGGCAGCCTGCCAGGTCACTACTCAGGCCCCAGTACTCCGGCTGCACACACACGCACACACACGCTCGCACACGCACGCACACACACACACACACACATATGCACGCACGCACACACACACACACACACACACACACAATTATTGCCGATGTTACTGTAAAGTCTTAACAGCGCCCTCTGCTACACTATGAATGGGGAGCATGCTGAGGTGAATGGGGAGCATGCTGAGGTGATAAATGAATGGGGAGCATGCTGAGGTGAATGCGGAGCATACTGAGGTGATAAATGAATGGGGAGCATGCTGAGGTGATAAATTAATGGGGAGTATGCTGATGTGAACTGGGAGCATTGTGAGGTGATAAATGAATTGGGAGCATGCTGAGGTGAATGGGGAGCATGCTGAGGTGATAAATGAATGGGGAGCATGCTGAGGTGAATGGGGAGCATGCTGAGGTGACAAATTAATGGGGAGCATGCTGAGGTGAATGGGGAGCATGCTTAGGTGATAAATGAATGGGGAGCATGCTGAGGTGAATGGGGAGCATGCTGAGGTGATAAATGAATGGGGAGCATGCTGAGGTGAAGGGAGGATGAGTAGTTCCCATCCTCCATTCAGCTCCAGAGACTTCCATTCACATGCACCCTGACTATCCACACATGCACCAGCCTGTCTCTTCCATGATCAACACACTGCTAGAGAGGACATCCACCGTAAGACCAATAGCTCCATGATTGGTCGGAATGAAATAATAACACACAGTACTGTACATCACATCAGAAGTATAGAGGGGAGAGTCAGACATGCATCATTAAGATAGAAAGATTCATACAACCTGCAAATTGCAAACTACTACATATCACTAAAATTACATTTTATTTGGAGGCTGTTCTATAGAGGTAGAGGAGGTTGTCCAAATGTCCTTTTTTGAGATTACGTTTCCCTTTCTTTTATCAAACAGCTAGCTAGCTACTAGCATTAGCCAGCAACAGCTAGCTGGCTTGTAACATCAGCAGTCCTGCTAACAGAGAGAATGGATTTGGAGGAAACTGTTGCAGGAAGAAAGTGTTGCAGCTGGTGCTCAACGAAAGCTAGGCTAGCTAAACGAGGCAAAGGAGGAACATGTTGTGGATTATTTGTTATTATAGCCATTCCACAGTTTGGATTATGGAAGGTGAGAATCAAGACTGCTGGATAATCAACTCTACAGATAACCATGATCGAGTAAGGTGAGGGAACAGCTAGCCTAACTTTAACATTTGGGTGTGCTCAAGGATTCTGTAGGGCTATGAATAGGCATGACGAGAGAGTTTTGATCCATCAGCGTGATCGGCTGGCTGAACCTTTTTGGTTGTGTGTCCATCATCTTTCCGTCCTGTCCTCCCCAGTTCCTGGACTCACCAGTCTCCACCGGTGTGTTGGTGTAGCAGTAGTCTTACCAGACACTGGTGGTGTGTATGTGTACTCATTTGTTTGTGTACTGGTGTGTGTGTACCGATGTGTGTGTGTGTGTGTAGTGTCTCACCAGACACTGGCTGCAGTAGCGTCCGGTGACATATCTCTTGCAGGAACAGTCTCCACTGATCTGGTCACACGGGGCGCCCACCATGACGATCCCACGAGGGTCACAGTTACACGCTGACACACACACATGCACGCACGCACACACAACACGCACACACACACGCACACACACACACACACACACACACACACGCTCACACACACACACACACGTACACACACACAGACACAAGATATATGGTCTGTTGTACAAATAGTGGGCAGTCTACACACACTCTCTCTCTGGTTGGACACTCACGCTGGCATCCGTGCGGGTCATGGTGGCTCAGGCCGTAGTGGCCGTCCCTGCAGTAGTCACAGCGCTGGCCTCTCACATGGGCCTTGCACCGGCACTGACCCGAGATCAGGCCCAGGTCAGGATCGGTGTGGCTGTCACACACACCCCCCTCCAACGAGCCCACCGGGTCACAGTCACATGCTGAGGGAGGGAGAGAGACAGAGAGAGAGAGGGAGAGAGAGAGAGAGAGAGAGAGAGAGAGGGAGGGAGAGAGAGAGAGAGGGAGGGAGGGAGGGAGAGAGAGAGAGGGAGAGAGAGAGAGAGAGAGAGGGAGGGAGAGAGAGAGAAAGAGAGAGAGAGAGAGGAGGGAGAGAGAGAGACAGAGGGAGAGAGACAGAGAGAGAGAGAGAGGGAGGGAGAGAGAGAGAGAGAGAGAGAGAGAGGGAGGGAGAGAGAGAGAGAGGAAGAGAGAGAGACAGAGAGAGAGAGGGAGGGAGAGAGAGAGAGGGAGGGAGAGAGAGAGAGAGAGAGAGAGAGGGAGGGAGGGAG
Organism: Borostomias antarcticus; assembly: GCF_949987555.1. Classification (NCBI taxonomy): domain Eukaryota; kingdom Metazoa; phylum Chordata; class Actinopteri; order Stomiiformes; family Stomiidae; genus Borostomias; species Borostomias antarcticus. The sequence continues at coordinate 18,937,925 of NC_140236.1, read as the reverse complement.
AGAGAGGGAGAGGGAGAGAGAGAGGAAGAGAGAAAGAGAGAGAGAGAGAGGGAGAGACAGAGAGAGAGGGCGAGAGAGAGAGAGAGGGAGAGAGAAGGAGAGCGGTTGGGGTCAGGAGGTTATGGTTAGGGTGAGAGTGAAGGTTGGGGTCAGGCGAAAACAGGACTTTGATAACCAAGTGTCATTACTGATCATCCTCCCCCTCCTCCCCCCCCCCCCTTCCCATCCTCCACCTCCTCCCCACAAACCCCCATCCTCCCCCCCCTCCCCATCCTCCCCCCTCCTCCCCACAACCCCTCCTCCCCCCTCCCTCCTCTCCCCCCCCCCCCCCCCCCGTCCTCCCCCTTACACAGAAACAGATATAAACACACAGGCACAAACACACACTCACCAATGCAGACGCGGGGGTCTCTGATGTCCCTGCCGGGGTCTTGGTAGTAGAAGGGTCTGCACATCTCACAGGTGCGTCCCATGGTGTTGTGCAGACAGTCGTCACACACTCCCCCGCTGGCGTTGCCCGTGGCCAGGTACACCGCCATGTCAAAGTGGCACTGGCTGGAGTGGCCGTTACAGTTGCATTCTGGGTAAAGGTAAGACAGTTAAGCCTAATTTATGCTTCTTGAAAAGTGTCGCTCGACAAAAAAAAAAGTGTTGCTCGACATTTATGCTTCGGGCGTCTCTATGGAAACAATCAGCCGCGTGCGTTTCATTTTGTTGCGCGTTTGTCTGAAAGAAGCGGCTTTCTAAGGGAAAGAGGTAGAGAGGTTATTCAGAGAGCGCTTTTCATTGTGGTTTGTTTTCATTCTTTTCCGCAGTACTTGGGCATCTCGGTGAAGAGGCAGGGATGAATTGTATAGATGGGGATATCTCCTCACAAGCTCGGAGAGACCTCCTCTACTCCTTCCATGACAGACAAACGTCCAATGACAGACAAAACTAAAACAAGGCTGCGGAACAAGCATATCCATGGCAACGCACCAGCCTTCTATCTAGCCAATCACATTTGAACGACAGTATGTGACGGAGTCAGCGACATTAGAAAAATCTGTTGGTGCGCATCAGCCCTCGGCGCCACTTTTTCCACAAAAAAGTGTCGCCCATGACGTCAAAAGTGTCGAGCGACGGTTTTAAAAGTGTCGAGCGACGAAGCATAAATTGGGCTTTAGGCTTAGGTGTATTTGGTTTAGTTTACAGGTTGTGTTTGATTTAGAGTAGTTTACAGGGTGTATTTGATTTAGTTTACAGGGTGTATTTGATTTAGTTCACAGGGTGTGTCTGATTTAGTTCACAGGGTGTGTCTGATTTAGTTCCCAGGGTGTGTTGCATGGGACCTTGAGATATTATCACATAATAATATTTGGGGACAAAAAGTACAAGTGACAACGGGTGTGTCTGTTTCTGCAGGTGTCACCTTGGCCAGACCAGGGGCGTCTGTAGCTCAGTTGGTAGAGCGGGTCGTTCAGTGATCGAAGGGTCAGTGGTTCGAATCCCAGCTCCGACTGTCCACATGTCGAAGTGTCCTTGAGCAAGACACCTAACCCCAAATTGCTCCCAATGAGGTTAGCACCTTGCATGGCAGCTACCGCCATTGGTGTGTGAATGTGTGTGTGAATGGGTGAATGAGAGGCCATTGTAAAGCGCTTTGAGTGCCGCTAAGGTGGAAAAGCGCTATATAAGTGCAGTCCATTTACCATTTACCTTTGTGTGTGTGTGTGTGTGTGTGTGTGTGTGTGTGTGTGCATGCGTGCATGTGTGCGTGCACCTGTGTGTGTGTGTGCGTGCGTGTGTGCATCTGTGTGTGTGTGTGCGTGCGTGCGTGTGAGTGTGTCAAGTATAATCTTTCTAATTTCCGTCACATCAGAGACCTAACCATTAAGGCAGCAACACTGTATTTCGATGCCATGATCATGTCACACTTATCTGACTGTCAAACTACCTGGACTCAAGCCTCCTCCACAACTCTCAAACAGATACAGTCAGTGTACCACCAGGCCCTAAGGTCTTAGACAGAAAGATAAACAGTAACCACCATTTCCACTGCCTAAAAACCCAAGGCAGACTAAGCTGGGATAATCACACCAAATTCTCAGATGTCTGTCTGGTCTATACATGGCCTGGCCCCTCCCCCCCTCAGTGCGTTTATAAAGCAGAAAACAGCAGTAAACAGAGTCAGACACACTAGATCTGTAGAGAGAGGGGACTGTCTAATATCTTTGAGGAGGTCCACCTTTGGACAGTCAGCTTTTTCAGTGAGGGCAGCACACACATGGAATAGTCTACCTATATCAATCCGAGACATTGAAACATATCGCTTTTTTTAAATAAGCATTAAATCATGGCTAAGAGATAATCAGTCATGCGACCATATCCACTGATATCCTGATCCTCTGAGCAACTTTTAGGTTCTTATTGACGATTGTTGTATTGTTTGTGTTGTACTGTACTATGTATGGTCCTGCTGTCCAGTGGCGGTTCTAGAAAGTTTTACCTGGGGTGGCAAAAGGGTGGCGTGAGGTTCCAGCAGGGGGGCAGAGGTTATCTCCTCCCCAAACACATTTCAACTTTAGAGATTTCAATTTCTGCATTCTCTGGTGATTTTTACGATGTGAATCACATAATAAGACAATGTTAAATCACCTTATCTTACTTAACTTACTTAACTTAACCCAGTCTTGCATGCAATAAAAACTTACAACAATTACAGTTTTACAGTTTTTAATAGAAATGACTTTCAGCTCCCATCATTCCCAGGACAGATGTGTTGTTTTCAGCCATTCTTTTGTATTCACCCCATGAAATCATTGCATTCACATGTGTCTCTGACTTAGCATGTACATTAAACCCACTATCCCTAAAAGTGGCCTTTTCCCAATTGGAATATCCATTTTCAGATGCGTAAATACTCTTAGGGGCATTTGAAGAGGCAAAATGTCTGTATACAAAGCAGTATGCTGCATTCTTGGATTGAGAATATTCCAGCCAGGGATGCTCTTTATACCACTCACTGTGGAAAGATCTTCTTGCCCCTCCCCATAAGGTTTGTGGAAAGGCGTTCAGATGTGGCTGCATCTGTTATGGTTCGGGCTGGGTCCGCCCCGGCTCACCCCCTGCCCAGTCTGGACCCGCGTCCCTGCCCCGGACCCCTGATTCGCCCCGGACCCCTGGTTCGCCCCGGACCCCTGGTCCACTCTGCTCGCTCCCGGTCCAGATCCTTGCCCCTGCCCCGGACCCCTGGTTCGCCCTGCTCACCCCCTGTTCCCGGCCTGGATTCCTGACCCTGAGCTCCTGTGCCCCCTGGACCTTCCTGGACCCTGAGCACCTCCTCTCCCAGTGACTGCCCCTGCACTACCCCCAGAGACTTTTGTACACTTTGGTCACTGTCACTTGGTTTTGTTCTGCGTCCTTGTATGTTTTGGTCTTGTGTTCGTTGTCTTGTCTGTTGTCTTGTCTTCTATGTTGGTTTGTGTCCTCTAGACACCTGTCCCCTCACTAGTCTCATATCACTCCAGTCCCTCCTCTCCTGGCCCTCTAGTTTCCCCCTCTGGTTTCCTGCCCAGTCCCTTTCCCTGTCCCAGCCTTGTTCCCTGTTCTCCTCCCTTGTGTCCTTGTTCCTCTGTCCTTGTGTTGGTGTCTTGTTGGAATCCCCCCATGTCTTTGTCTGGGTGATTGTCTGCACCTGTGTCTCGTTATGTCTTGTTGCACACCTGTACGTTGTTCCTTGATTGTTCTCCCAGAGTATATATGCCCTCCTGTTTCCTTTGTTCTCTGTCGGTTCATTGTCATAATTTTAGTACGTTTCCTCCCGGTGTTACTTGTTTATTTTTTATATTAAATCTTTATTCTTTGAACCTGCTCTGCCTGCCTGCCGTGTGCTTATGGGTCCTACCTCCATCTACCAGCCTCAAACCCTAACAGAATGAACCGACATATTATGGACCCAGCGGACGATTTAAGACGGGTACCGTCAAATGTTTGGCGCTTTGTGGAGGCGGCTGTTAATGACTTTCGCCTAACTGATGAGAAGATGTTTTACGAGTTGGCTCTCCAGGAGATCTCTAGCAGGCCCTTCTTAGCAGACTCTTTAGCCGGGACTACGAAGCGGTTGACCTCCGCCATCGCCTTGGCATCTGCCAGACTGCAGCCTGATTACAAGCCCGATTACCTCACTGAGATGGACCACTACTTTGACCCCACTGAGTACAATGATCCGGTGTTGGACTGGTCTGAGGGCAAGGAGATGGCGGCGTCTCTCGGACCCCAGGTTCTTCCTGATGCCCCCCGGTGTCCTAAGAGGGCATCCAAGAGGCTGTGGCGTTCCCGTGGCAGCCGTTGCCTCTGCTCCTGCGCCCCGGCATCTGCGCTCTCCAGTGCCCCAGCGTCTGCGCTCCCCAGTGCCCCGGCGTCTGCGCTCCCCAGCGTATCAGAAGTTCCCCTGCTCAACAGTGGCCCAGTGACTCTGCTGTCCAGTGTCCTCGAGCTTCGGCAACCCAGCACCCCGGAGCATCTTTTGTTCAGCGCTCTGGCGCCTCCTAGTCTCTGCACCGTGGACACCTCCAGGTCTCCGTGCCACAGACGCCCCCTGTGTTCCATGCCTCAGTAATCCACGAAGCCCCAGCCGCAGCTGTCACCCATCAATGACCTGCAGTGTTTCCTGGACATCGAGCTGCAAGCATCTACAGTTCCTCATGTGCTCCAGTGGCCACCTGTGGTTGCATCCCAGCAGCCCTCCATGACTGTGCTCCAGCAGGCCCCATTGGCTATGCTGTTCCCTGAGCTACAAGAGACTCCTGTTCCTCATGAGCCCCGGCAGTCTTCCATGGCTGTGCTCCAGCAGGCCCCCTTGGCTGTGCTGTTCCCTGAGCTACAAGAGACTCCTGTTCCTCGTGAGCCTCAGCAGTCCTCCATGGCTGCTCCCCCACAGGGCCCTGACCCAGTAGGTCTTGTTCCAGGCCCTGTAGCTGTCCCTGGACCGGCAGCTGACACTGACCCTGTAGCCGTCGCCATTGCTGTAGCCATAGCTGTGGCTGTTGCGGTAGCAGTTCCGGTTCCAGACTCCAACTCCTTACCTGACCCAGTCCCTGTCCCCTTAGTGGTGGCTGTCCCTGACCCCGGCAGCTCTGTTAGTGACTCCAGTCCTGCTGGCTCCAGTCCTGCTAGCTCTGGTCTGGTTAGTAGCCCCAGTCCTGTTAGCTCCAGCCCTGTTAGTAGCTCAGGTCCTGTTAGCTCCAGCCCTGATAGTAGCTCCGGTCCTGTTAGCCCTGTTCCTCAAGCCCCAATCCTGTGAGCCCCCCTAGCCCCAGTCCCGTTGTCCCTGTAGTCATCCCAGTCCCTGTAGATGACTCGGCCCCTGACCCCATAGTCATAGTCGTAGCTGTAGTTGTAGGGTTAACTGTAGCAGTTGCAGGTCCTGACCCTGTCTGCCCAGCTAGTCTCTGTCCCGTCCCCTATTAGGCCCAGGCTAGCTAACCCTGTTCAGGTAGGGGATCCGGACTCTGACCTCCTAGCTACTCCTGGCTCAGCTGCCACGCCAGGCCCTGTGGCCACCCCAGCCCCAGGGCTGGTCCTCTGGCGATCTTCCAGCTCTGTTACCCCGGACACCGCTCTTCCTGCCCTCCTGCTTCATGGCCGACCACCTGAGCGGTGTCGCCGGCCTCGGGGGTTCTGTCTACGTCACCAGCCGCCTTGGTGGGTCCGTCTGTGCCGTCGGCCCCCTGAGCGGTCTCTCCTGCGCCGTCGGCCCTTGAGCGGCCTCTCCTGCGCCATCGGCCCCCTGAGCGGTCTCTCCTGCGCCGTCGGCCCCCTGAGCGGTCTATCCAGTGCCGGCGGTCCCCTGAGCGATCCTGCCTGCGCCGTCGGTCCCCTGAGCGATCCTGCCTGCGCCGTCGGTCCCCTGAGCAATCCTGCCTGCGCTACAGGGTACTTCGGTCGTCCTGCCATCGCCACTGGAGGCCAGGTCCGCTTCCCAAATGGTTCCGCCGTTCGGCCGGGCCTCCTGGTCATCCTCCAGACCTGCCCTGCCCTGCCGTTTTGCTCTCTGGTTGCCCGCCTGAGTCGCCCTGTTCTGCCTCTAGCCAGTTCTCTGCCCGCCCACCAGTGACCCCCTGTGCTGCCCCTGGCCAGTTCTCTGGTCGCCTGCCTGGGACGTTCTGCTCTGTCCCTGGTCAGCCGTCTGGCCGTCTGCCGGAGGGGTTCTGCTCTGTCCCTGGCCAGTTCCCAGGCCGTCCACCCGAGGCTCCCGGTGCTGTCCCAAACCCTAACAGCATCGGTCCATCAAGTTTATATTTCGATACTTCTAAAATGAGAAAATAAGCAATTAGGGAAATTCATTTACTACTGTATCAGTACTTACAACTGTCCTACTCAAATCACATTCACCCACTCACAGCCTAGTGTGAAGCTCCTTGCATTAACTTCAACATCAGCCTAAACCATGCACAATTCTGAACATGTAGGCTACAGTAAGAACCCAACACCACAGGCTACACTAGCCAATATCCGAGAACATGAAAGCCATGTTATATAGAAATCTGTTAACAGTGAACTAATATACTGTACCATGAGGTCCAGCTGGACTTCTAGTATGGATCTGAGTGCCACTGCTCCTGTCGGACTGTCCATCATGGTCCCTCTCTTCATCACTGTTCTGCTCTCCCCCTCTTTCTGAGTCACTTTCTTCTCTCTCAGTGGTTCTGTCTCGGTCTCTGGTGTTTTGTTCTTCACAGTCATCACTCAGTTCTTCTTCATTGTTCATTCCTCCCTTACTCATGCTTTTCTGTTCTGCTGTTCTCTTCCTTGACTGTTCTCCTGTCCCTTACTCTGCTCTTCGCCTTTGTCTGACTCCTCTCCTGTCTTTGTTTTTTGGGGTTGAAAAAAGCTGGCTATGCCACCACTTTTCTCCTTCCTTTTCATTTTTGCATCTGCTGGACCTACAGTATTCAAGAAACGAGGGGGTTAAAGCCATGCCATACATTGTACTGGGTACGCGATTTATGAGCTAAGATGGCAAGCTATGGGTTTTGCTTGGCAATAAGCAGTCAACTTTTGCTGTTGTAGATTTCATGATTTTCTCTAAACAGCACGCACACACACCGTCCTTTCAACCTATCCCCATCTCACTATGACAGCCTCAATATTGTCTCACTTAACGTAACACACGTACTGTGCTACTGACTAGCTAGCTACACAACTTTGTGTTGCAACTTGTTTCTGTGAGCTCCTACATTCCCATTCCTTTTGTAATGTTTATTGACAACAGCGCGCGCTGAGGACTGTCTCAATTCATTAGTGCTAGCTAATCGTTTAGCAGCCTACCATTTATGCTGAGGGAAACGGTTGTCTCATTTCACTAGTGCTATAGCTAGCAAACGATGTGAAGCTATCCCCTGCCTCAGTATGTACACCAAAAAGTTTAGTCTTAGTCATGTGGTTGAGCACTTACATTTCACATTGTCAAACTTGACAGAACGTTTGAATATTCTAAACAGAGCAACAACAAACAAATTATAGCTTGCTTACCTGACTGTCACTCTGTAAATATCCTGTGGTAGTGAGGATCGCTCCAGTCACCACGTAACGCTACGTTAGCCTAGTATTGTTGTGGTTTCGGCAGGTCAGTCAGGTGGGCGGGTCACGGGTGCAACCATTTTTTTCTTTATTTAGGAGGGGGGCAAAGTAAATTCTAAACTGGTAAAACTTAAAACGTTTACACGAGCTGCGGAGAAATATCACCAACATTTATAATCAACATAAACATATATTATTAATAGATTCATTGCCTACAGTTAGGGTGGCAACTGGGGTGGCAAGGCATTTTTCTGAGATGGTATCTGCCACCCCGTAGAACCGCCACTGCTGCTGTCTAGAATGTCGTATTGTTGTATGGGACTGTCTACCATGTATTGTCTTGTTGTCTTGTACACTGAATGTTTGTTGTATTTTTTTTAAATATGCCCCATTCTTTTTCAGAGTTGCAAGAACATCTGCCCAGGGAATGCAGTTGAAAACTAGCCACACTGGCTAACACTGGCACATTTACAGAAATGTCAATTAATGTGCACTGTCCCTGTAATTTTAAACCAAATATAGTTGTGTGTGTGTGTGTGTGTGTGTGTGTGTGTGTGTGTGTGTGTGTGTGTGCGCGTGTGCGCGTGTGCGCGTGTGCGTGTGTGCGTGTGTTCGTGTGTGTGTTCTCCTACCTCTGCAGGTGTGTGGGTTGTTGGCCTCGGCCGGTTGCCATGGCAGGTCGTTGTGGAAGTCTCTGCAGTGTTCACAGTTCAGCCCCTCCGTGTTGTGTTTGCACACACACCGTCCATGGATCTGACCAGCACCACGCGGCCCCAACACACACCACACACACACACACCGACACACACAAACACACACCAACACACACCAGGATGTTACTACTCCCTGAAGCATTTGAATCCGTCACCAAACAATGCCCTGTCCAGCTACCCACAATGCCCTGTCCATCTACCCACAATGCCCTGTCCAGCTACCCACAATGCCCTGTCCAGCTACCCACAATGCCCTGTCCAGCTACCCACAATGACCTGTCCAGCTACCCACAACGCCCCTGTCCAGCTACCCACTATAACACTGTCCAGCTACCCACAATGCCCTGTCCAGCTACCCACAATGCCCTGTCCAGCTACCCACAATGCCCCTGTCCAGCTACCCACAATGCCCTGTCCAGCTACCCACAATCCCCTGTCCAGCTACCCACAATGCCCCTGTCCAGCTACCCACAATGCCCTGCCCAGCTACCCACAATGCTCCTGTCCAGCTACCCACAATGCCCCTGTCCAGCTACCCACAATGCCCCTGTCCAGCTACCCACAATGCCCTGTCCAGCTACCCACAATGCCCCTGTCCAGCTACCCACAATGCCCCTGTCCAGCTACCCACTATAACACTGTCCAGCTTCCCACAATGCCCTGTCCAGCTACCCACAATGCCCTGTCCAGCTACCCACAATGCCCCTGTCCAGCTACCCACAATGCCCTGTCCAGCTACCCACAATGCCCCTGTCCAGCTACCCACAATGCCCTGCCCAGCTACCCACAATGCTCCTGTCCAGCTACCCACAATGCCCCTGTCCAGCTACCCACAATGCCCCTGTCCAGCTACCCACAATGCCCCTGTCCAGCTACCCACCATGCCCCTGTCCACTGCCCACCATGCCCCTGTCCACTACCCACCATGCCCCTGTCCAGCTACCCACCATGCCCCTGCCCAGCTACCCACAATGCCCCTGTCCACTACCCACCATGCCACTGTCCAGCTACCCACCATGCCCCTGTCCAGCTACCCACAATGCCCCTGTCAACTACCCACCATGCCCCTGTCCAGCTCCCCACCATGCCCCTGTCCAGCTACCCAAAATGCTCCTGTCCACTACCCACCATGCCCCTGTCCACTACCCACCATGCCCCTGTCCAGCTACCCACAATGCCCCTGTCCACTACCCACCATGCCCCTGCCCAGCTACCCACCATGCTCCTGTCCACTACCCACAATGCCCCTGTCCAGCTACCCACCATGCCCCTGTCCAGCTACCCACAATGCCCCTGTCCACTACCCACCATGCCCCTGCCCAGCTACCCACCATGCCCCTGTCCACTACCTACCATGCCCCTGCCCAGCTACCCACCATTCTCCTGTCCACTACCCACAATGCCCCTGTCCAGCTACCCACCATGCTGCTGTGGCGGGCGCCGACCCCTGGCACCGGGGCGCACTCGGAGGCGTGTCCGTAGCAGAAGCAGCTGCCGCGCACCACCAGCTCGTACAGCGCGTAGTAGTACTTCTGCAGCACGGTGGAGCGGCGGTCCAGGAGGTCGTCTCCCAGCGTGTGCAGCTTGGTGAAGTTGATACGCAGGTTGGTGATACGTAGCAGCTCTGGAGAGAAGAGAGACAAGGAGAGGAGAGGGGAGATAAGAGAGGAGGGAAAGAGAGGGAGGAGGGAGAGAGGGTAGAGAGAGAGGGAGGAATGGAGGGGTATGACGGTGGCCTATAGAAAGCAAACGGACACAAACACACACACACAATCACACACACACTAGAGATGCGAATATTGCGTATATATCCGCGACATCCGCGGATATTCGCATCCGCGGGTGGGTGGGCCAATAAAAATCAACATTGTGATTAATTTCGGGTGGATTGCGGGTGGATTTGTCAGTTATATTCGTATTTAATAACTACTATAACTAGAAAGTACATTTCCTGGAGAAAATGTGAGGTGGGCTAGCTGCTGCAGCTGTATGCAACAGCTACTGCTAGTACTACTACGGACCGGGCAATCTCCATGCACCCACCGGCGAAGACCGTGCGTCTCTAGCCGACTCAGGGACTGAATTGTGGGGTCCGTGGCGTGGACAGTGGCATGGTGGCGAGACTCCGCCCCCTCAGGTCACAGCTGTTCGGGGACAGTGTACGCCTCTCCGGGCCACCTACCCGCCCGCACCGGTAAACACCGTGTGTCTCTAGCCCACTCAGGGGCTGAGTTGTGGGGCCCGTGGTGTGGATAGTGGCGTGGTGGTGAGACTCTGCCCCCTCAGGTCATAGCTGGTCGGGGGCAATGCGATGACCTCCGGGCAATCTCTATGCACCCACCGGCGAAGACCGTGTGTCTCTAGCCCACTCAGGGGCTGAGTTGTCGGGCCCGTGGTGTGGAAAGTGGCATGGTGGGGAGTCTGCCATTGACTTCCACGGCAGCATAATTATAAGAATGCCTTTTGGATTAACGGGAATCGAACCCTGAACTCGTTGCTTGCAAGACTGACACGCTACCGGCTGTGCCACGACGGATCTTGCGAAAGCGATTCGCAGATTCGAGTGGATAATGTCAGCTTTTGCTTCCTCTTGGTAGAGTGAGTCCTGAGCACTTAATTAATGTCACCTGGTAGGGTTGCTTCCTCTCGGTAGAGTGAGAGGGGGGGGCGTGTCGTTGTTTAAATTGGCACACAGCGAAAAGTATACATAGCATAGCTCAACTATTTACTTCTTCAGAATCCAGACAATCACGCGAACATTTCCATGTATAATATGTCCTTCGGTCTTCAGAAGTGTAGGAGAGGTGAAGAGTTAGAAACAGTTAGAGATTCTAGAGCGAAGAGAGATTTTCTAGAACGTAGCTCCATTGATTTCAATGGAGGGGGGGGAATCATCAATCGAACTGTCACAGAGTGAAAAATATACATCGGAGAGCTTAGCTTTTTTGATTTTATGAATCACAAGAGTCGTGTGAACGTTTAGATATATAAAATGTGTATGAGCTGTGAGAATTAGAAGAGGGATGGCAGTTTAGACTCCACTCTGAAACTGGTGAAATTGTGCAAAAGACAAAAAGTGTTCCTTTCATTCTGCGATCAAACAAATGAAGTAATAATGAAACCATGGGGTGTTTTGAACTCAGCATGAGCCAGGGAATCCATTGCTACCATAATTTTGAAGATTGGACATACAGTTAAAAAGTTACTGGCATGAACGCAACTCTAACTTTGACACGCTGGTGGCGCTAGAGTGCACGAGATGTCAACATGAGGCTTGGTGACAGATGTCATGGGTGTGTACCGGATGAGTGTGCTAAATGTGGTTCTGATAGATTAAAACATTACTGAGATATGACCCCAGTTCCTGTTTTGCAGCTTTTCTGCCAATTTTGATTGGCTGTCACGAGCGAACGCAATGGACAATCAGAAATCCCTGTAATGTAAGTTTTTTGTGGACATCGGCCTATAGATTGTGCATACTACGTTTTGTGCAGATTGGTTAAAAAACCTAGGAGGAGATACATTTTAAGTGTTTTACACAAAGTACAAAATGGCGGGAAATCCAATATGGCAGACAATGACGTCATGAGGTGCGTTGAACTCGGCTTGAACCAAGGATTCCAAAGGTACCTCGTTTTTCAAAATCAGACTTACAGGTCAAAAGTTGCATGCATAAAAGCATTGCCAACTTTGACACGTTGGTGGCGCTAGAGGGTTCGAGCTGTGGACATGAGTCTTGGTGAGGAGACTCAGGGGGCTGTCCTGAATGAGTGTGCCAATTTTCATAACTTTCTACCATATGCTTCTATGGGCTGCCATAGACTCCAATGGCAGAAGAATAATAATATGAAAAGGTAGAAACTTAATGGTGGCCTACGCAGCTGCGCTGCTTGGCCCCCAAATATAGCTGCAAGCAGCAATATGGGGGCCAAGCAGGACGCGCGACCAGTGCATCAAAGACAACAAGCGAAACACGTCATATCCGCATTCAAATCGCTACCGCAGTTTTGAAAATCGGGCGTACGGTTCAGAATATACGCACTTCCAACTTTGACAGGTTGGTGGCGCTAGAGACTTTGAGGTGTCGACATAGACTTGGTGACAGGGGTCACGGGACCGTCCCCGATGAGTGTGCCTAATGTGGTTATGATACATCAAAACCTTACTGAGATTTGACCACACTTCCTGTTTGGCGGCTTGGACGCCAAATTCGATTGGCTGTAGCGAGTGAACACCTTCGACAATCGAAAATACCTCTAAGAGTTCTGTGGACATTGGTCTAAAGAATGTGTACAGCCAGTTTCATGTAGATTGGTGAAAATCCTTAGGAGAAGATACATTTTAAGTGTTTTCCACAAAATACAAAACGGCGGGAAATCCAATTGGTTGAAAATGACATCATAGGGTGCGATGAACTCGGCATGAGCCAGGGATTCCAACGGTACCTCACTTTTGAAAATCGGTCACACGGGTCAAAAGTTGTGTGCCTAAATGCACTTCCAACTTTGACATGGTGGTGGCGCTTGAGGGTTCGAGCTGTCGCGATGACACTTGCTGACAAGGTTCATGGGACTGTCCCCAATGAGTGTCCCAAATGTGGCTTTGATACAATTTGCTGAGATATGACCCCATATCCTGTTTGGCGGCTTGGACGCCAAATTTGATTGGCTGTAGCGGGCGAACGCTTTCGAGAATCGCAAATCTCTGGATAACTTTTGTGGACATTCATCTAGAGAATGTGTATACCAAGTTTTCTGCAGATTGGTTGAAATTCCTAGGAGGAGATACATTTTAAGTGTTTTTCACAAAATCCAAAATGGCGGAAAATGATGTCATGGGGTGCGTTGAACTCGGCTTGAGCCAAGGAATCCAACGGTACCTCATTTTGGAAAATCGGGTTTACAGGTCAAAAGTTGTGTGCACAAACGCACCTCCAACTTTGACATGTTGGTGGCGCTAGAGGGTCCAAGCTGTGTACATTGGTCTTGGTGATTTGACTCAGGGGACTGTCATGAATTAGTGTGCCAATTTTCACAACTTTTTACCATATGGTTCTATGGGCTGCCATAGACTCCAATGACAGAGGAAGATGAAGAAGAAGTAAAGCTGCAAGCAGCATTGTGGGGGCCAAGCTGATCATGCAAAAGATGAAGCAAATACGACTGATGTTTTGAAGGCTTTAGAGATATGTTTGTCGGACTGCAACTACACTGCAGACTTGGTAAACACAGCAAACGTTATAACCACTGCATACCTCAACCACTGCAAACTATGAGAATCATTCAGCTCAATAAAACAAGAAAAGTAGGCTGGTCTAATACTCAACACTCGTGGGCAGCGGATGAGAGCTAAAGTCTTTCCCACACCCGTGTGGCCAGCCCGTTCGTGGAAATTCTGCCACACCTCTTTCAAGGCTGTAGGGAGGACCAGCTGAAAGATGGAGTTTGCGGTGTTGGGGTCCCTCACACACTGATGCAAGACTCCCTCCCTCAGAGTCAGCCTCTATCTCTCCTTGAGGATCTGCCGAGTGTCACGTTGCAGGGCGATCCTTTCTGTTGCACTGGGCGGTTTCCCTGTCTGCAAGGATAATAGCATGTGGCGAATCATGTCATCTTTTTGCTGGGCGTCCTTCCATTCTCCAGGGGGTTCGGCCCAGCTGCACTTCTTCTCGGTGAACTTGGACAGGAGAGTTAAGCATTTCTGGGCATGGGTTTTCCACCCCGGTGAGAAAAGTCTTCAGGGCCAGGATCTCCTCCTCTTCACCATCCTCTCCTCCATCCACAGGTACACGAGATAGGGCATCAGCATTAACATTGGTTTTGTCAGGCTGGAACTTGATGTTGAAGTGGTAGTTGTAGAGTCTGGCTGCCCACTGTTGCTCCAAGCTTCTCAGGTTCACCTCCCGTAAGTTTGCGAGAATGTTGTTGTCAGTGAACACTACAAAATGGGAGCCTAGAGTGGAATTTCTTGCTGCACCAGCGAAAGACGGCCTACCTTCTGATAGCAATGAAGGTAAACAGGAGTCTGGCCAGTGTTCTTCACTTCTTCACTTGTACCTTCCCATTCAGACAAACTAGACTCCATTGAATCTTCAAAACCTTCCCCTACTCCACAGAAGTCTACACCCACTCACTGCATTTCCTTTACCCACTTTGACTATTTGTACACGGCCATGAACATGACAAACAATACGCAACCAAGTTCCGTCTGCTGCATTTTACACAAGAGGAGCGCATTATTGTACTATATGTGATTGTCTGTACTGTATGTGCTTGTGTCCATGTAATTGTGTCTATTGTATGTTAAGTTTCTCTGCTGTACTGTATGTCTGTGATTGTCTACTGTATGTGCTTCCGTCTGATTTTCTCTACTGTATGCAATTGTCTATGTGATTGTCTTTACTGTATGAGCTTGTCTATGTGATTGTCTCTACTGTATGTGCTTGTCTGGATAATCGTCTCTACAACAAAACCCATGAATATGATGTACTGTACTGTAAGATGCAGCAAGAGCCATTGCATAGCATCAGAGCTATTGTGTAAATAGATTTGCAGTGATTCTAAGCGTGCCAGTAGGCCTACAAGATACTCAAATATTCAATGCCTCCCCCACATGGCAAACATTTGTAATACACACATATTACTTACTCTGAACAATAGGCACAAGAGTCCCTGGTCTGTGAGCCAAATTTCACAACTTTTAACTGGCAGCAGCGACCGACAACGATTCTGTTGTCTGCCATTGACTTCCACAGCAGCATAATTACAATAATTATTAGAATGCATTTTGGATGAACGGGAATCAAACCCTGAACTCGCTGCTTGCGAGACTGACGCGCTACCCGCTATGCCACGACGCCACGACGGATCTTACAAACGCGCTTTGCAGATTTGAGTGGATAATGTCAGCTTCTGCTTCCTCTTGGTAGAGTGAGTCCTGAGCACTTAATTAATGTCACCTGGTAGGGTTGCCTCCTCTCGGTAGAGTGAGAGGGGGGGTGTCGTTGTTTAAATTGGCACACAGCGAAAAGTATACATAGCATAGCTCAACTATTTACTTCTTCAGAATCCAGACAATCACGCGAACAATTCCATGTATAATATGTCCTTCGGTCTTCAGAAGTGTAGGAGAGATGAAGAGTTAGAAACAGTTAGAGATTCTAGAGCGAAGAGAGATTTTCTAGAGCGTGGCTCCATTGATTTCAATGGAGGGGGGGGAGTCATTATTCGAACCAGACACAGAGTGAAAAATATACATCAAAGAGCTTAGCTTTTTAGATTTTATGAATCCCAAGAGTCGTGTGAACGTTTTGATATATAAAATGTGTATGAGCTGTGAGAATTAGAAGAAGGATGGCAGTTTAGAAAATGTGTGACTTTTTCCAAAATGCTCTGAAACTGGTGAAATTGTGCAGAAGACAAAAAGTGTACCTTTCATTCTGCAATCAAACAAATGAAGTAATAATGAAACCATGGGGTGTTTCGAACTCAGCATGAGCCAGGGAATCCATTGCTACCATAATTTTGGAGATTGGACATACAGTTCAAAAGTGACTGGCATAAACGCACTTCCAACTTTGACATGGTGGTGGCGCTAGAGGATTCGAGCTGTCGCGATGCGACTTGCTGACAAGGTTAATGGGACTGTCCACGATGAGTGTCCCAAATGTGGCTTTGATACATTAACAATTTGCTGAGATATGACCCCATATCCTGTTTGGCGGCTTGGACGCTAAATTTGATTGGCTGTAGCGGGCGAACGCTTTCGAGAATCTAAAATCCTTTTAAGACTTTTGTGGAAATTGATCTAGAGAATGTGTATACCGAGCTTTGTGCAGATTGGTTGAAATTCCTAGGAGGAGATACATTTTAAGTGTTTTTAACAAAATCCAAAATGGCGGGAAATCCAATCGGCGGAAAATTATGTCATGGGGTGCGTTGCACTCGGCTTGAGCCAAAGAATCAACGGTACCTCGTTTTTGAAAATCTGGCTTACAGGTCAAAAGTTGTGTGCACAAATGCACCTCCAACTTTGACATGTTGGTGGCGCTAATGAGTTCAAGCTGTGTACATGGGTCTTGGTGAAAAGACTCAGGGGACTGTGATGACTAAGTGTGCCAATTTTCACAACTTTTTACCATACGGTTCTATGGGCTGCCATAGACTCCAATGCCAGAGGAAGATGAATAATAAGAAAAGGTACAAGAACAATGGTGGCCTGCGCAGCTTCGCTGCTTGGCCCCCAATAATAAGAAAAGGTACAAGAACAATGGCGGCCTGTGCAGCTTCGCTGCTTGGCCCCCAATAATAATAAGAAAAGGTACAAGAACAATGGTGGCCTGCGCAGCTTCGCTCCCAATAAGAAGAAGAAGAAAAGGTACAAGAACAATGGAGGCCTTCGCAGCTTCGCTGCTTGGCCCCCAATTACACGTGTTAATCTGGCAAACAATGTGCACTGCTTCAGTTTAAAATGGCTGCAGATTATGTGTAGGCCTACCACAAGTCATTCAGATTGGAGGAAAATCTGACGTGGTTGAACGAGATTCGATCTCTGGACCTGCTGGTTGCGAGGCCGACGCTCTACCTGCTGTGCGACGGATCTTGCGAAAGCGACTCGCCCTAGTGCACAAGGCATGTCAGCTTTCGCTTCCTCTCGGTAGAGTGAGAGGGGGGGTATCGTCGTTTAAATTGGCACACTGCGAAAAGTATACATAGCATAGCTCAACTATTTACTTCTTCAGGATCCAGACAATCGCGCAAACATTTCCATGTATAATATGTAATTCGGTCTTCAGAAGTGAAGGAGAGGTGACGAGTTAGAAACTCAACACTAATTCTGTCATTTTCTAGAGCGTGGCTCCATTGTTTTCAATGGAGGGGGGGGAGTCGTTCGAACTGTCACACAGTGAAAAAATACATTGCAGAGCTTAGCTTTTTTGATTTTATTAATCCCAAGAGTCGTGTGAACGTTTTGATATATAATATGTGTATGAGCTGTGAGAATTGGAAGAGGGATGGCAGTTTAGAAAATGTGACTTTTTCCAAAATGCGCCTTGTCACCACTCTAAAACTGGTGAAATTGTGCAGAAGACCAAAAGTGTTCCTTGCATTCTGCAATCAAAAAAATGAAGTAATAATGAAACCAGGGTGTTTTGCATGAGCCAGGGAATCCATTGCTACCATAATTTTGAAGATTGGACATACAGTTCAAAAGTTACAGGCATAAACACAACTCCAACTTTGACACGCTGGTGGCGCTAGAGTGCACGAGATGTCAACATGAGGCTTGGTGACAGATGTCATGGGTATGTCCCGGATGAGTGTGCTAAATGTGGTTTTGATAGATTAAAACATTACTGAGATATGACCCCAGTTCCTGTTTTGCAGCTTTTCTGCCAATTTTGATTGGCAGTCATGAACGAACGCAATGGATAATCAAAAATCCCTGTACAACTTTTGTGGACATTGGTCTAGCGAATGTGTATACCAAGTTTCATGCAGATTGGTTGAAATTCCTAGGAGGAGATACATTTTAAGGGTTTTGCACATCATTCAAAATAGCGGAGAATCCAAGATGACGTCATAGAAAGCGTTAAATCCAGCTTGAGCCAAGGAATTGAAGGACACCTGAAGTTTGAAAATTGGACTTGCTGAAGTAAAGCTGCATGCATAAATGCGCCTCCAACTTTAACACGTTGGTGGCGCTAGAGAGGTCGAGATGTGTATATTCTAACAACTGCGAGAAAGCGCGAGACCTGCCAGCAGCTCACGCAAATACCCTCGACCACTTCATCAACCGAGATCCTGCGAAAGCGAGCCTATAATCTTTCAATTGTTTAAGTCAAGAAAATGTGCCTACTGTATATGAAAAGCGAATGAGCACGAACAGCTGGACATAAATGTATTTAAATGTAAATACAATAACTTCATGTTTGGCGGGTTGGGTGCGGGTCTCTAAATTTTAGAAGATAATTACATTGGGTGGGTGGCGGGTGGATGATTAAAGGAGTAGTAAAGGGAAAATTAATGTTTAGCCCTGTTTTAAGGTTACTTATGATCATATACAATGGTTCAGATCAACACGTTGACAAAACTATCACTTTTGAGAAAGTTTATAATTGCTCTACCACCGTTTAGGTCATACAATGGATGTGGGTGGGCACCTTGAAAAATAATTCAAAAACATGTTAAACTCGATTTCAAAGACAAGAAGCTCACCGAGGGGGTAATTGGTGTCCGTTGGTGTTCTAACATCAAATTCGCTGCAAAGTATGAATCCTGTAGGGTTTTATTGATCATTTTATGAAATCCATTGACTTGTATTGACGCTACCGTTGTAGATGTGTAGATCAATCCGCAGAGGGGATTCAGGAAGCGGAACTACTTATGGTAGCTATTGTTATTATTTATGTTGCTAGGCTATCTAGTTTGCGGAAGTTTACACACGTATGTGCTGCGACTAAATAGTTAAGTAATAGACTTAATATTTTAAAAAGCCTTTCCAGATGAACTAGAATCTTACTTTATGGCGAATTATATGTCAGAACGCCAACTAACACCTGTGAGTTTCTTGTCTTTGAAATTGAGAGTTAAACATGTTTGAATGATTTGTCAAGGTGCCCACCCACAGCCATTGTATGACCAAAACGGTGGTAGAGCAATTATCAGACTTTCTCAAAAGTGCTAGTTTTGTCAACGTTTTGATCTGAACCATTGTATATGATCATAAGTAACCTTAAAACAGGGCTAAACATGAATTTTCCCTTTACTACTCTTTAGTGATCAAACTCCATCCACGCATCTCTAACACACACGCAAGCCCGATTTAATGCACGGGCTTACCGGGGCTTGAGCCCCGGGGCCCGACGGCGTAAAGGGCCCCACAGCCCGCTAGGGGCGTCCTGCGTTCCTTGGAGCGGACTCGAAGTGGCTCAAGTTCAAAGCTCCGCTAATATAAGCGCGATTCGATTGCCGATTTGATTGGCTCTGTCACTGGAGTATTTACATACCGTGATTTGATTGGCTCTGTGACTGGAGTATTTACATACCGTGATTTGATTAGCTAGTGATTTGACTGGCTGCTTGAGTGAAGTTTTGTGAGCGACTTCGACTTGAGAGACAACATAATATAGCCAAAGATGTCAATGGAAACTCAAAGAAAAGTGAAAGTGGGTCGACTAAACGTAAAAAAACAAAGAGATAAATTAGAAATGGAAACACATTTACTGACAAAAATCCCAAAGTTAACGGGGTATTTCAAAGTAGCTGCAAGTGCTGGGCCTGAGGACGAGACCCTGCGTCAACATTGGCCGATGAGTCGCCGGCAGTTAGAGCTGAGGAGACGGGCAACATCAGCCACAAGCAGGCTAGGCCTTTTGCACACCAGATATTTTGAGCTTGTAAACGAGAATGACAAGTTTAATTAATAAGGTTGATTAACGTTCTACTCCATTGTAACAGGGCCGTAATCAAAGCTATTAATTACACCGATGCAAAGTACCTGCCTGGCTGTGCAACAGGGCTATGCTCTATAGCTAGCATAGCTTTACTCGTTTTTGAAAATGTAGCGAAAGCTTTAGCTAAATTCAGCTGCTGCAATGCTTCATAAGAAATACCATTCAGATTAATAAGAAAGATGGACCTGTCTTCAGTATTTCCAAACATGGATATAGCCTTAAGGATTTACTTAACTCTGCCTGTATCCAATGCCTCTCGAGAGCGCTCCTTTTCAAAACTCAGACCTCAAAAACAGACTGGGCTCTACAATGGGACAAGAAAGACTCAACCACTTGACATTGATGTCTTTGGAAAATGACATTCTTAGAGCACTTTACCGCTCTAATTAAGAACTTTGCCAGGCGTAAAGCCAGGAAGAAGCCTTTTTAAAGGTAAGAATGCATTGAATGCAAATCAAATTTAAACCTAAGGCATTATTAGCCTACCTACGCGTTTCTATTGATCAGTAGGCTATCTTATGCTTGCTCTACTTGTGAGTGGACAGAATGATGCGTGCAGCCAGGTTGTATGTGATGAATACGTTTTTGTTCTTGATGCTCAGGGCTTGTGTTGGTGAGGTAGGGGGGGTTAAGGGAGCGCGCCTGCGTCATTAGTTCAGAGTGATCGCTAGAGTGAGCGCTAGAGTGTGGATGTTGAGTTGCTGGACCGGAGTGTGTGCGCCTGGCTTAAGAGTAGAATTGTAAATTTTGACTTATAAATATGAAACTTGGCTCAAATAATAAGCAAATTAATAATACAATATGCTGAGTTGCAGAGATTGTTACAATATAGTGAAATTGTGTGTGTGTTGGTAGCAGTGGCGGGGGTGGTGTTGCTGGTGGTGGTGAGGGTACTGTTACTGGGGGGGGGGGGGGGGGGGGGGGGGCTAGGAAAATGCCTAGCCCCGGGGCCCATGGGTGCCTTAATGCGGGCCTGCACACACGCACACATACTCTGTGTCTCTCCCTCACCCTGGATGTGCAGACTGTAGGGGTCTTGGACGTGGATGGCCGGGTCCAGCACCTTGTAGATGACCTGAAAGAACAGACCCCAGATCAGACCACAGACAGAACAGACCCCAGATCAGACCTGAGAGAACAGGCCCCAGATCAGACCACACACCTGGAATTAGGGCTGTTCCAGACTCGGAATGAGTCCAATCAGATTCGCCTTTTCAAACCAGAGATTCAATAATTTGTTCTTCATTTTTTCTGGTCAGGGTTAGCGTTAGGCTGAGGGGAGACCGTGGGAGTCGGGACAGCTGTCAAACTAACTCAAACTCACAGGCAGCACAATAAAACACGCCTGTTTTTCTTGTTACAGTAAACATGAATCTTCTATCCCACATGCTCCATCTACTTCAGATGCCCCAATGTTTTTATGCAATGTTTCCCATAGCCTACGTTAGGGTTGGACGATTTGACCATAGTCTCCTCAACTGGCTCATGCGTTGGGCAGCAGTCAACAAGGAAATGTTTTGGCCATCACAGCATTTTCACAGACATTAGAGCTCAATCTGTCTATGGGAAAAATATTTTTCCAGCAGATATCTTAGTTAATTCAAGAACATTAATCTAGGAAAGCAGTTTTGTGTTGTGATATTCTGTTTGGGAAATGCAGGTGATTGCTGGTGCACATTAGGCTGGGCTAGACGCACAGTGGAGGGGAGAGGGGTTCCCTGCCTTCTTCCCTCTGCTATATCAGTCTTTAGTCTCCTTTTACTGCACAACAAATATCTACAGTAATAGCCTAGGTCTAAAACGAATGACTGGCCTGTCCCATATAAATCACAAGGCAGGTGAGTGGTCTTAATACTGTCCACCCACCTGAACCACTAACATCTCCACCAGCTGTCCACACACCTGAACCACTAACATCTCCACCCGCTGTCCACACACCTGAACCACTAACATCTCCACCAGTTGTCCACACCTGAACCACTAACATCTCCACCAGCTGTCCACACACCTGAACCACTAACATCTCCACCAGCTGTCCACACACCTGAACCACTAACATCTCCACCAGCTGTCCACACACCTGAACCACTAACATCTCCACCAGCTAACCACACACCTGAACCACTAACATCTCCACCAGCTGTCCACACACCTGAACCACTAACATCTCCACCAGCTGTCCACACACCTGAACCACTAACATCTCCACCAGCTAACCACACACCTGAACCACTAACATCTCCACCAGCTGTCCACACCTGAACCACTAACATCTCCACCCGCTAACCACCCACCTGAACCACTAACATCTCCACCAGCTGTCCACACACCTGAACCACTAACTTCTCCAAATACTGTCCACTATTGTGCTTGCTTTAGTGCACACCATCCAATCAACAGACAGAAAAAATAACAAAGACTTATCAGGAGTGAAATCCCTAATAGTCCGTGGGGGTGTTGTCAGGGTGGTCTCACCTCCCCCTCGGTGGAGGGCTCGATGTCGGAGTAGCGCTCCTCGCAGACGACGTCGTTGATGTGGCGCAGGGCGCGGGCGGGGACAGACGGGAAAGTCTTGCTGCAGTTGTAGGAGAAGTAGCGGTACGGACGCCACGAGCGGCCAAAGTCCGAGGAGCGCTCGATCAGCATGGCGGCCGGACGGAACGTCTACGGAGAGACAGCAGGGCCACACAGAGCCAGGGATGTTCAGATACACGGGCAGTTTGTTGTGTGTTTGTTTAGTAGATGTTTATTTGGTTTTACGTCTCCTGGACGGAGCATGAAGAAATTCCTGAGGAGTTATTGCTTTATAAACGCACATTGACTGACATACACACACACACACACACACACACACACACACACACACACACACACACACACACACACAATAAACACACACACACAATAAACACACAATAAACACACACACACACACAATAAACACACACACACACACAGACAGTACTTTTACAGAAACATACACACACTTTCACATTAAAACACACACACACACATTTTCACATAAACACATATATTGTACCTTAAACTTCATGATGAGGTGAGTGAAGTGGAATTCAGCCTCCAGGTTCAGTCTGATACTGACACTCTCCTCTCCTGCACACACACACACACACACACACACACACCCACACACACACACACACACACACACACACACACACACAGGTTCATTCTGATACTGACACTCTCCTCTATGGGATGTGATAACTGCCACTTTGGTTGTTTACAACGTATATGTATGTATGTGTGTAGTTAGAGATGTGAATATTGCGGATATATCCGCCACATCCGCGGGTGGGTGGCCCAATAAAAATCAACATTGTGATTGTGGGTGGATTTGTCAATTATATTCGTATTTAATAACTACTATAATTATATATATTATATTATAACAACTGCAAGAAAGCGCAAGACCTGCCAGCAGCTCACTCAAATACCCTCGACCACTTCGTCAACCGAGATCCTGCGAAAGCGAGCCTATAATCTGCGGCTCACTATATAGGCCTACCTATATCGGCCAGTAGCCGTTCAATGGACGTACCGTAAGAACGCATCGTTTTTTACGCTATACGGTCTTAGGATTGTACTGTACAACTCAAGGCTTAATGTTGTCCTTTCATACTACTCAAAATGACTATATGGCAATAAAATAACACAACAAAATGTTATTTTCGCACGTTAGTTGTAGGCTTGCAGCTGCAGCTTGTCTTCACCATGCAGGTATTTTTGGGGGGGTATTCTTCTGTGGACACTGCGAGGGGCGCCGCCGGTGGCTGTTTGGACGCCATCCACTCAGCGCGCAGCTCTTCAGACAACTGGAGGCTCTGTAGACTATGCGTCTCTCCCCCAGTCCCCAGCGAGTCCAAGCTCCCTCAATGAATAATACCTATTTATAATAGCCTACATAGCGCGAAACTGTGCATATAATAGGCTGTACATAGCGTAACACTGCACATTCCCTATAGCCGTTCATTGAACAGCTGGCGCCCGATATAGGTATAAATCAAAAACACACAATATTTTTTTATTTGAATGATCTTGAATATATTTAACATGGATTGCAACAGAACACCATTTTAGTAAAAGTCATTGACTGGCGGACTTCAATGTTTTATTAAAATATAGTTACAGTAGGACCCCACTCATCCGAACTTCAGAGATCCGAACCTCCCGGTCTACCGGACAGGCTTAAAAAACGTTTTTTGTTTTTTTTTAGCCTGCTATCTAGTTACTGGTGGGATTTTCATTACAGTATTGTACCCTACTGTGAATAAAAGCAGAACTGTATGTAGACCTACATGTTGCCTGTAGGCTGTAGCCTACTGTCACGTTTCATTTCTTTGTTACTCTAATGTCGAGCGCAAAACGCAAACGAGTCTGCTGCGCGAGAGCTGCATTCCTTGGTAGCCAGAAAGCGCGTCAGCAACCTGAAGCAGAGGAGCATCAAGTCATTTTTCGTTCCCAGTTAATGGACTTCAGGAACACAGACGTGTTGTGGGCATGTAGATTAGTCTACTAGACCTACTGTATTTGTTAAATAATAGCCTACAGCCTAGGCCACGTTAGCCTACATCGGTTGTTTTAGAGACTTTCTTTTAGGCTACAATAGCCTAAGACACGACAACTTGTCTGTCATTTCATTTATTTATTTATTGATTATCATTTGCTCTAATTGTTCTAATGTTGGGTTGTTTTTAGACTATAGGCTACCATGTTGTTCTGCGAATACAGTAGCCTATCGATGCAGCGTATGCCTCATTTGAGAATAAAGTACGGTATTTGATCAAAGCTGGCACTCAAGTGGAAATTCGGTTATTTTATTATAGGCTACTGTAGGTCTATTATAGGCTAGGCTATATGAGTTTAGTTGGCTATTTGATTGCAATTTTGATGCATTTTCACAAGTAATTAAGGGTATTTATTGGTCTATTATGAGTCTATATGAAACAAGTATACCACTTATTGAATTTGGTGCATTGTAACATAAGTTTCAGTCATCCGCACATTTCAGAGATACGAACGACCTTCGGTCCCGTTGGGTTCGGATAAGTGGGGTCCTACTGTATGTGCAAATGAAAACCTTTTTCGGTTCTAGTGTTTAATTGTTTAAGTCAAGAAAATGTGCCTATATGAAAAGCGAATGAGCACGAACGGCTGGACATAATTTAAATGTAAATACAATAACTTCATATTTGGCGGGTTGGGTGCGGGTCTCTACATTTTAGAAGATAATTACGTCGGGTGGGTGGAGGGTGGATGATTGATGAGTGCACGTGGATTCTGCTTAGCCCCGGTTAAGCCCCCTCAAACATTTGGGTATATTTTAAGTAAAAGTTCATAATCAGCCATTCTCTCTTCATAATCAGGTCCCATGGTTGCGTGCTCGTGCTACAGGTAGCCTACCCTGTGATTTACATGTGCGTGGTGGGGTCTAGTCTGGCTATGCCTACGAGCCTAACAGCTCGCCTCGCCAGACGAGTCGCGCTGATGTGAGTGTGCTCGTATGTTAGCCAGTCGTTCATAATGGATCGTTTTGTAATTCGAAAGAAAAGAGACTTAAGTCTAGACGAGGGGGACATGTTACATGTTCTTGTTGGCATGTTGAATATTGGCAATCATTCAGCTGAAAACCCCGCTCAGATGTTTTCGCTGTATGTATTATTAGGTCTAGATCGAATAAATATCACACGTTAAAGCAAATTCTTTGATTTAATT
The DNA here is from genome assembly GCF_949987555.1 of Borostomias antarcticus. Lineage (NCBI taxonomy): Eukaryota > Metazoa > Chordata > Actinopteri > Stomiiformes > Stomiidae > Borostomias > Borostomias antarcticus. The sequence continues at coordinate 18,912,458 of NC_140236.1, read as the reverse complement.
GTTTGCATCTATAGGCGTAGGAACCGGGGGAGGGGGGGGGGGGGGGGCGTGTCGGTCTACGGGCGGGTGGAGAAAAAACGTACATTTACAAAATCATTCCCACGCCCTTGTCATGAAAATCAACTTTTTTCTTAGCCCCCCCCATGTATTGGTCAAGCCCCTCCTTAGCCCCTGGAGAGGCTACTCGTCGCACTACTCAAGAGTGAAAACAGCAGCAACTCATTCGGTGGCGTCAGGCGGAAGTAAGTTGCTACCGCGCTTGTGTAAGCAGTTTCACATACAGCTGCACTGGTTGGAGCGAACGTGTATGTATGTATGTATGTATGTATGTATGTATGTATGTATGTATGTATGTATGTATGTATGTATGTGTGTGTGTGTGTGTGTGTGTGTGTGTGTGTGTGTGTGTGTGTATGTATGTATGTATGTATGTATGTAAGTATGCATGCATGCATGCATGTATGTATGTATGTTATATCTCATACATACACACATACACACACACACATACACACATGATCTGAGGATTTGAACAAGCAACCCTTCGTGGTACACGTGACACACATATACATACATACATACATACATACATACATACATACATACATACATACATACATACATACATACATACATACATACATATATACATACATACATACATACATACATCACAACGCAAGCACACATTCGGTCACGTGAGCTCCCCAATTCACTTAAAGCGCGATCGAACTATCGCGCATGTGCGCGTCATTTTGTAATGAGCTGCGCTGTATAACGCGAACGTGTGTGTATGTGTGTGTATGTATATACGTACAGACATACACACATACATACATACATACACGTTGTAAGTAAGCTTTGAACAAGCAACCAAAGTGCCACTTATCACACCCCATACTCCTCTCCTGCAGCAAGTATGTGTGTATGTACACAGATGTGATTGAAAATAATTATATTGAGAATATAACAAATGAATGATGTAAAGGGTGTGATATTGAAAACATGCTGAATGTCTGGTGTGAAGTATGGTGACCCAGGAAGACTAGCAGGTGCCATGGGCTTGGGGAAATTAATACATTCATAAATAAATAAACACACACACAGACATCTCTATACACACACATACACCCCCCTACACACACACACACACACACACACAGCCAGCCACCCACCATTGACGGACTGCCACCAGGTGAGTTCTCCGCTGCGGTCCCTCAGGTAGATGACGTTGTCCACGCGGTGGCTGCTCCTGGTGCCAGGCTGCTGCGAGTCACACTGGAAACACTTGTCAGACTCCTGCAGCACAGAGAGCACTGGAGTTACACTGGACACACACACACACACACAGGACTGGGAGTTCCACTGGAAACAGCACATTTGTGATGTGTGCTCTGGGTGGATCAGAGACCCCGCCTCTCTGAGCAGATACAAGCTAACATAGAATGCAAATACACTGACCATCAGTCAGGACCGTAAATGCTACCTGACCATCAGTCAGGACCGTAGATGCTACCTGACCATCGGTCAGGACTGTAGATGCTACCTGACCATCGGTCAGGACCGTAGATGCTACCTGACCATCGGTCAGGACTGTAGATGCTACCTGACCATCGGTCAGGACCGTAGATGCTACCTGACCATCGGTCAGGACCGTAGATGCTCCCCCCAACCCCTGCCTCTATCTGGGCTCAGGCACATTCACACTCCCGCACACACAGACACACACCAGTATTTGCCATGTCTCTCCTATGATGTTTTTAGCCTCTCTTACTCTGAAAATGTAATTTAATGTAATGTATTGCTTTATAAATGTTCTTAGCCAATAGACAAACATACTCCAGGAGTTTGCTCGATTGCCTCATTGAGAGGGGTCAGGGAAGAATTTTTACAGCTCACTTTTCTGGCCCCCAGGTGAAACTGTTTTTTTTTGCTTCCCTCTGGAATATGTAGGGGTAGGATCTATGCCCACCCTCCCATTGCTCTCTGTAAAGCGCATTGTGTTGCCTCTGAGTATGAAATGCGCTATACAAATGAAGCTTTGATTGATTGATTGATTGATTGATTGATTGATTGATTGATTGATTGATTGATTGATTGATTGATTGATTGATTGATTGGTTGATTGATTGATTGATTGATTGACGTATTGAATAGGTTAGATGCTCTGTGTGTTGGAACAGGAAGTCTAGAACGTTAGATGTTCTTCGTGTTGGAACAGGGAGTCTAGAATGTTGGATGTTCAGTGTGTTGGAACAGGGAGTCTAGAACATTGGATGTTCTGTGTGTTGGAACAGGGAGTCTAGAATGTTGGATGTTCAGTGTGTTGGAACAGGGAGTCTAGAACGTTGGATGTTCTGTGTGTTGGTACAGTTCACGGGGTCTAGAATAGAGACGTACTGTAGGCCAGATTAGCACATTCTCCTGACCTGTGTATCCATGACACCCAGAGCGTGTGTGTGTGTGTGTGTGGGGGGGGGGGGGGGGGGGGGGGGGGAGGGGTTGTAGGAGAGGGGATGAGAGCCAATCACAGGAGGGAGTGGAAGCCAGTCAGGCAGTCAGCCAGGGCAGGGGGCAGGTAAGGGGCTTGGATGGAGGGAGCCATTCAGGCAGAGAGGGAGGGAGGGGGAGGGGGCAATTGAGAGGGTAGGGGGATGGGAGGGCAGTTGAGAGGGTAGGGGGATGGGGGGGGCAGTTAAGAGGGTAGGGGGATGGGGGGGCAGTTGAGAGGGGAGGGGGATGGGGGGGCAGTTGAGAGCGTAGGGGGATGGGGGGGCAGTTGAGAGGTTAGGGGGATGGGGGGCAGTTGAGAGGGTAGGGGGATGGGGGGGCAGTTGAGAGGGTAGGGGGATGGGGGGGCAGTTGAGAGGGTAGGGGGATGGGGGGGGCAGTTGAGAGGGTAGGGGGATGGGGGGGTGCAGTTGAGAGGGTAGGGGGATGGGGGGGGGGGCAGTTGAGAGGGTAGGGGGATGGGGGGGGCAGTTGAGAGGGTAGGGAGATGGAGGGGGCAGTTGAGAGGTGGTGGCTCAGCCTTTCTCAACCAGGTTGTTGTCATGGAAAAATAAAGCTGCAAACAAGAACATGACCATGACCAGACCAGACCAGACCAGACCAGACCAGACCAGACCAGATCAGATCAGACCAGACCAGACCAGACCAGACCAGACCAGACCAGACCAGACCAGACCAGACCAGACCAGATCAGATCAGACCAGACCAGACCAGACCAGACCAGACCAGACCAGACCAGACCCAGAGTAGTCCAGACCAGACCAGATCAGGCTAGACCAGTCTGTGTGTGTGTGTGTGTGTGTGTGTGTGTGTGTGTGTGTGTGTGTGCTCACCTGCAGGTGGCTGACTATGCAGTAGTGCTCAGGTCCATCCAGACCACAGGTGGAGGTGGCGGTCAGATTCACTGACCGACCAATCAAGAGGTTGCCTGTTGCCGGGTAACAGCTGCCCTCCGTGCAGCCATGGGGGAGAGAGGGGGACTCCTGCCCCCCCACCCTGAGAGCTGAGGAGGAGGAGGAGGGAGAGGAGAAAGAGGATTAGAGATCCACCAAAGCATTAGTGATGAATATAACACTCCGTTTTTGGTGGAACTCATTTGTTTCATGGAGTTCTTCAACATTCCATTTACATTCAGAGGTAGTTTCCTGGACCCGCCTCAGTCCTGAGATCTAAAGCGTTTGTCCAGTGACAGAGCTGTCTAGTCCAGGTGCAGGTGTGGGTTCACGCTGTCCCCAGGGAAGGAGGCGTGTCTCCACTGTATCTCTACTCTCCAGTCAGCAGGCAGGGAGAGGGATGAGCTCACTGGGTACACATCCACTCCCCCCCCTCCCAGGGCTCAGTCCTCTGTGTACCCTCCCTCCCCCCTCTGCTGGAAAGTCCTTTGGGTTCATATATACACACGCACACCCTGGTTGGGAAATCAGGGGAAAATATAATAATAGCAAGCAGGCCAGGCGATATTCCCCAGTCCGCTAACAATGTTGATAATGAATGATGAATAGCCTGCAGTTATTACGTAATGACATAGGGTTGTACAGGTCAGGACATGACAGGTGAGCTCCTCTCTCTCTCTCCCGACCACAGAGTCCTGCTGTAGGCTAGGTTATAACCTGCTGTCCTGCTGTAGGCTAGGTTATAACCTGCAGTCCTGCTGTAGACTACGTTATAACCTCCTGTCCTGCTGTAGACTAGGTTATAACCTGCTGTCCTGCTGTAGGCTAGGTTATAACCTGCAGACCTGCTGTAGACTAGGTTATAACCTGCAGTCCTGCTGTAGACTAGGTCATAACCTGCAGTCCTGCTGTAGGCTAGGTTATAACCTGCAGTCCTGCTGTAGACTAGGTTATAACCTGCAGTCCTGCTGTAGGCTAGGTTATAACCTGCTGTCCTGCTGTAGGCTAGGTTATAACCTGCAGTCCTGCTGTAGACTAGGTTATAACCTGCAGTCCTGCTGTAGACTAGGTTATAACCTGCAGTCCTGCTGTAGGCTAGGTTATAACCTGCAGTCCTGCTGTTGACTAGGTTAAAACCTGCAGTCCTGCTGTAGACTAGGTTATAACCTGCAGTCCTGCTGTAGGCTAGGTTATAACCTGCTGTCCTGCTGTAGACTACTGTAGGTTATAACCTGCTGTCCTCTTGTAGGCTACGTTATAACCTGCTCTCCTGCTGTAGGCTAGGTTATAACCTACTGTCCTGCTAGGTTATAACCTGCTGTCCTGCTGTAGGCTAGGTTATAACCTGCTGTAGGCTAGGTTATAACCTGCTATAACCTGCAGTTCTACTGTAGGCTAGGTTATAACCTACTCTCCTGTTGTAGGCTAGGTTATAACCTGCTATAACCTGCAGTTCTACTGTAGGATAGGTTATAACCTACTGTCCTGCTGTAGGCTAGGTTATAACATACTGTAGGCTAGGTTATAACCAGCAGCCCTAATGTAGGCTAGTTTATAACCTGCTGTCCTGCTGTAGGCTTGGTTATAATGCGCTGTAGGTTAGGTTATAACCTGCAGTTCTACTGTAGACTAGGTTATAGCCTACAGTCCTACTGTACGCTAAGTAAGGCTAGGTTATAACCTGCTGTCCTGCTGTAGGCTAGGTTATAACTTGCTGTCCTGCTGTAAGCTAGGTTATAACCTGCTGTAAACTAGGTTATAACCTGCTATAACCTGCAGTTCTACAGTAGGATAGGTTATAACCTACTGTCCTGCTGTAGGCTTGGTTATAATGCGCTGTAGGTTAGATTATAACCTGCAGTTCTAATGTAGACTAGGTTATAGCCTACAGTCCTACTGTATGCTAAGTTAGGCTAGGCTATAACCTGCAGTCCTGCTGTAGGCTAGGTTAATCTGCAGTCATGCTGTAGGCTAGGTTATAACCTGCAGTCCTGTTGTAGGCTAGGTTATAACCTGCAGTCTGCTGTAGGCTAGGTTAATCTGCAGTCCTGCTGTAGGCTAGGTTATAACCTGCAGTCCTGTTGTAGGCTAGGTTATAACCTGCAGTCTGCTGTAGGCTAGGTTATAACCTGCTGTCCTGTTGTATGCTAGGTTATAGCATATAGAGTCTATAACAGACAGTGTCTGATCCTGCCGCTAGCCTCTCCCCCCTCCCCTTGCTTTCTCAGTCTCTCTCTCATACACAAACATGTCCACGTTCTCCACATCACTGAGTCTGAATGACATGGCCTCATCAGGGCCCAGAGAGAGACAGACAACAAGTGAGAGAGAGTCCTGGAGAGACAGAAAGAGAGAGAGAGAGAGAGAGAGAGAGGGCAAGAGAGAGAGAGGGGGGAGGGGAGAGAGTGAGAGGGAGAGAAAGAGAGGGGGAGAGAGAGAGAGAGAGGGAGGGAGAGAGAGAGAGGGGGAGAGAGAGAGTGAGAGAGGGAGGGAGAGAAGGGGGATGTTTGTTATTCAAGAGGATGTAGAGAAAACAGAGGACACAGAGGGAGTGAGAGAAATACAGAAGCTTAGAGGGACTGAGAGAGAGAGAGAGATGGGGGTGGAATGGGGATAGATAGATAGATAGATAGATAGATAGATAGATAGATAGATAGATAGATAGATAGATAGATAGATAGATAGATAGATAGATAGATAGATAGATAGATAGATAGATAGATAGATTGATAGAGAGAGAGAGAGAGAATCTGGAACAAAGGTCTGAACACTCGGATAAAAAAAAGGGCACAATTATTATAGAGGTAGTATATCTGTTACTATCTAGTAATCTAAGGAAGGTATTTTGTGGTGTAATCAACACAATAATTCAATATTTTTTAAGCATAAGTCAATTTGGCTTCCTCCCAAAACACAGAACTTCAGATCTACTCCCTCCATAAAAAAATATATCATTCAATCATTGTTTTGACAAAACAGACCCCAGGAAAGGGGTGAAAAGGGAAGCTTCCAGTAAAGCCCATTACCCGACCTGGGCTAGGGTTAGGGTTAGAGGAAATCAGATGATCAGGGAGGCTTTAGCTTGACTACAAAGATATTCACTGAAAAAGCTAGAATGTCTTTCATTGCAATTAAAACAAAAAATTGAAAAAGCTAAATCCCTGGAAGAATTTGGCTTAAGCTCTACATTCCGTCCTGACCCCTATCCTGCTACTGTACATTCCATCCTGACCCCTATCCTGCCACTGTACATTCCGTCCTGACCCCTATCCTGCTACTGTACATTCCGTCCTGATCCCTATCCTGACCCCTATCCTGCTACTGTACATTCAGTCCTGACCCCTATCCTGACCCCTATCCTGCTACTGTACATTCCATCCTGACCCCTATCCTGACCCCTACCCTGACCCTAATCCTGACCCCTATCCTGACCCCTACTTTGACCCTAATCCTGATCCCTATCCTGACCCCTATCCTGACCCCTATCCTGCTACTGTAAAAAAAGGGACAAAAGCCACACCGAGAAATTCCAAATGGAATTCTCTAAGTTAAACCCAGCCAACCATGTGTGAGGCAGAGCTGGGACTGGTCATGCACATTCACATCCACAAGACAGTAGTCAACCTCTGGCATCATCTACAACAGGATGACCAGCAATCTACTAAATATAAAGCACTAATAAGCAACCGCACCTCCAAAAACAAGGATCTCCTGATCAGCTTGTTTTGCAGATCACAAATGGAATACAACCCCTCACCCACAAAAACCCAACAAAGTTCGCTAGCTGTCTTTTCAATGTAAGCTAACGTCCGCTAATGATCAGACTGATGATTCAGATGATCAGAATAATTATATTACTAATGTGTTAGGATCAGTTGTTCGGTCCCTCCAGACCCCCCTCCCCAGGAAGAACCCTCGGTCCCGACGGACCCCCCTTTCCAGGAAGAACCCTCGGTCCCAACGCCCCTAGTTAGCTATATGAGCTTGCTACTGGCAGTAGATAGCTAAACTTATAAGCTCTAACGTTAGGTTAGATAATGTTATAGCTACTCTAACACGCCAGACTAATGGTCTTCAAGCATCCACATGAAAAAGCTTACATTAAAAGATCCATCTCAGCATTTATGAATCGATTATCGTTAGGCTTCTTCTTCATGTGGGTACGTTGTTGCGTCCTCTCCCCCCAGGCTCGGGGCCGAGGGGCTATCCTTTTACCACCCCAAGCCTGGGTGAGGGGGTCACCTGGGCTATATATCTGGGCACACCTCCAGGAGCCATGTCACTGTTTCGTCATCCACAACCGTCAGGCCATGCATTCCATTGGGTGTCCGATATATTGGACAGTCCTGGATGACGTGGTCTGCGCGGTTTGTTCCTCAGCGCCACACTCGCACGCCGCACAGGATACGCCGCACAAGCCCCATCTGTGCATTGATGAGCAGAAGCATCTGACGCCGGTCTGGAGGCGATTAAGCCTCACCCATGCCGGTCTGGGTAAGTCCATCCCGGGAGGGGAAGGACCGGCGGCCTGGATGAAATCACGGAGTCTGGAGGTGTTTGCCTCCCACTCCGCACGCCAGGTGTAGTCCGCCCATCCTGCCTTGCTGATGTTAAGGTCTCTGCATTGCTGCAGGAGATCCCATGCTGCAGGCACAAAAAAGTGTCTCGACTTGAGACGCCGGGGAGGTTCTGCTGTTATAGGCGGATTGATGAGGCGGGTGTGAGCGCTACGGCACCAGACCGGTGCGCAATATAGACTGGTGGAGTAGAGGTCTAGGGCTGCCGTACGCAGTGTTTTAGTGCCGGCGCCCCAGCCTGACCGGACCAGTCGCCTCATCAATGCCACACGAGCTGTTAACTTCTTGCACAGTGTCTCGAGGTGTCAGCGGAACGTGAGCGAACTGGCGAGGTAGGTTGGTTCGGCGCTGCATGGCAGGGTGTTCCATCGATGTGTATTCAGAGCTCACGTTTGGTTTCCTTGTTGTTAATGTGGAAGGCCTCCGACACCATCTTTGCCTCGCTGAGCTTCAATCTCCATTTCGGGAGGTATGCCGCTAGTGTCTGCATGTCCTGGCTCAGGGTCTCCTCCACGGCCTGCCAGTCTCCAGCTGAGTACACCAGCGCGAGGTCGTCTGTGTAGGCGTACTTCCTGGAGACTGTGATCGGCAGGTCGTAGGTGTGGATTTTATAAAGGAGGGGGGCCAGGACAGATCCCTGGGGGACGCCATTCTTAAGGCGTCGCAACCTGTTTCGCTGTCCGCTACCGGTGGTGAGGGTGAAGCTGTGGTTTTAGACGAGCTCCATGATCATGCTGACCATGTGCCTGTCCGCCAGCAGGTGGAGCAGCATCGTTAGGCTCATTTAAATTAAGATTGATTTAGAATCGTAAAATCGTTTTTTTCAACCTAGCCCTAGTCTACTAAGTGAAGGTTTTCATGATGCGCCAAACACTGTTTTGCCCAAGTCCCTATTGATCCATTATTTGTAATTCCTGTATAACTGTATAATATAATAGTCCATGTGTTGTTCTTATAGCTGGTACATTCTGCTTTTTTATTACACTGACTTTGTTACCTGTTCATTGTTATTTCATAGAGAAAGAGAGACAGAGAGAGGAAGGTATAGGAGTGGAGAGATGGAGAGATGGAGAGATGAGAGGGGCCCTTTCATCCTCCGCAGCCAAGGGAAAAGTCAACAGAGGCATGCTAGGGCAGGAGCATTCTGGGAGCTGTGCGGTGGGTATAAACATCCTGTTGCCTAGTCTGGGAATCGCACTGGTCCGTGTCACAGAAAGGAGCCACAGCACATCTCCTACATACTACAGCTGTATATAGACACACCTGAACACAATACTGAACACATGGTCCAGATTAGAACGGTCAAGCACACTCAGACCCCAGAGGAGGACCAGAATCCCTGGACTCCGACGGAATCTGGGTGAAGTATTAACACAACATACACCAGGGGAAAAACACACGCACACACACACACACACAGACACAGGCACACACACAAACACACACACACACACACACACACACACACACATACACAGGCACACACACACACACACACACAGGTACAGTAAAGAAGGTGAGGTCAACAAATAGACCTTTGGAATTTGGAGCAACACACATCTGACACTCCCTGGGCAAATAGCCCCTCCAGCCATGAATACACACACACACACGCACGCACACACACACACACACACACACACACACACACACACACACACACACACACACACACACACACACACACACACACGCCTACACACGACTGAGTGTTTAAATCTTTGTGTCAGTATTATGATATAGTATGTAGTAGTTTTGTCACGATACCAATATTTGACCTGCGATACTATACCAGCCAAAGTATCACGATACCAAGTAGTATCATGATACCGAAGAATTAAAATTTGTAATTTTAAAATTGTTATTTTTATGAAGGTGCAATGTATTTACAGTACATTACAGTAAAGTGTCATCACTTTATACGAGTGGTGCATGAATAACATGCATTTAATGCATTACATTGTAGCTCAATAGGTAAGTAAAAAGATACTATGCATATTATGAATTATTACATAATAATATTATATATAATATTAAGTATTTAAAACACATATCTAAAACAACTACTGAATCAGCCATGTATACACACAAGTGTAGTATCACCAACCACCAGTAAAGGTCAGCGGAGGGCCACTGGGTTTTGGTTGATGGCAGTGACGCTTTATCTAGCTTTCACTTTTGTGAACGTCAAAACCAGATCAAATGACCAAATGTCAAGAGGTGGATATCATTGGATTATCATTGGATTCGTCTCAGCCAACATAATCTAGCTCACATTATTTTAAGGAGTTTGGAGTTGGAATAAGAGGACGACAATTTTCATTCAACAGCTGTGCATGATGACATGACAGCAGGTAGGCTAACGTTACTTCATTCGCTTGGCTGGCTAGCTAGCAACAGCAGCACACGCTTTAGCTAAGAGGTTTATTCATTCATTTTTGTAATATTAGCTAATGGCAAGAACACTGCTAAAGTCATACTAACTTCATTATCTCGTCTGTATTCCAGTGCAAGGTCTGGATGATGAGATTGTAGATGCTTATTAAGTTTGGTGTTGCCTTCTTTTGCCTATACGGCATTGCCGCATCGCCTGCACAACGGACGGCCATCATCTATAGCGTTTCCTTGTTTATCTGGTTTAAAACCCAAATACTCTAGTTCCATATTAAACTTTTAGAGTTATGTTTCTTCAATAATGTTACATTTGATGGTGTGGACTCAGAGCTAAGGGCAGTGGCTAGTTGCAAAACTAGAATGGAGAAGTAAGATGCCTCCTTCCCTCCACTAGTCTGGGGGTCCACCTTGGGCAAGTGGTAGTACCCCCTAGCCCCCCTACCTGGGGTTACAGGTAAAATCCCCTGATGACAAAACAACCAAAAGGAAGAGAGACCCGGCCCGGAGGAAGCCCGGGGCCCTCGTCTGGAGCCAGGCACAGACGGAGGGCCCCCCTGCGAGCGCCTGGTGGCCAGGCTTACCACGGAGCCCGGCCAGGCCCAGCCCGAATAAGCGACGTGGAAGCACCATCTCCTCCTCCATCGTCCCGTGGACCCACCACCCGCGGGAGGAATTGTCGGGGTCGGGTGCGCTGCCAACTAGGTGGCGGTGAAGGCGGGGGGCACCGACGGACCGGACCCGGGCGGCAAAGGCTGGCTCTGGGGACATGGAACGTGACCTCGCTGGGGGGGAAGGAGCCGGAGCTTGTGAGGGAGGTGGAGCGATACCAATTACACCTGGTGGGGCTAACCTCCACGCACAGCACCGGCGCCGGAACCAAACTCCTGGATAGGGATTGGACCCTGTTCTTCTCCGGAGTTGCTCACGGTATGAGGCTTAAGGCAGGTGTGGCTATACTAGCTAGCCCCCAGCTGAGCGCCTCTGTGCTGGAGTTCACCCCAGTGGACGAGAGGGTCGCCTCCCTGCGCCTTAGGACTGTGGGGGGGGGGGACTCTGATTGTGGTTTGTGCTTATGCACCGAACAGCAGTTCAGAGTACTCGGCCTTCCTGCAGACCCTGAGTGGAGTCCTTTTGGGGGCTCCTGCAGGGGACTCCACTGTCCTACTGGGGGACTTCAATGCACACATAGGCAATGATGGAGAAACTTGGAGGGGCGTGATTGGGAGGCATGGCCACCACGATCTGAACCCGAGTGGTGTTTTGTTGTTGGACTTCTGTGCTAGTCACGGTTTGTCCATAACAAACACCATGTTCGAACACAAGGATGCCCACAAGTACACGTGGCATCAGAACACCTTAGGCCGAAGGTCGATGATCGATTTCGTTATCGTATCATCTGATCTGAGGCCATGTGTTTTGGACACTCGGGTAAAGAGAGGGCCAGAGCTGTCCACTGATCACCATCTGGTGGTGAGCTGGTTTCGATGGCGGGGGAAGCTTCTGGACAGACCTGGAAAACCCAAGCGTGTAGTGAGGGTGAACTGGGAACGTCTGGAGGAAGAGCCTGTCCGGAGAGATTTCAATTGCCACCTCCGACGGAGCTTCTCAGGCATCCCTGTGGAGGATTCGGACATCGAGCATGAGTGGTCGGTGTTCAAAGCCTCCATTGTTGAAGCTGCGGCTGGGAGCTGTGGCCTGAGGGCCATAGGTACCTCAAGGGGTGGTAACCCTCGGACACCGTGGTGGACAGTGGTGGTCAGGGAAGCCGTCCGACTGAAGAAGGAGGCCTTCTGGGATATGTTAGCCCGGGAGACCCCAGAAGCAGTTGCAGGGTATCGACTGGCCCGGAGGGCTGCGGCTTCGGCCGTGACCAAGGCAAAGCAGCGGGTGTGGGAGGAGTTCGGAGAAACCATGGAGAAGGACTTTCGGTCGGCACCAAAGTGTTTCTGGAAGACCATCAGACACCTCAGGGAAAGTGGGGGACCATCCAAGCTGTATACAGCAAGGAGGGGACACTGCTGACCTCAACTGAGGAGGTTGTTGAGCGTTGGAAGGAGCACTTTGAGGAACTCCTGAACCCGACTAATCCACCCTCTACAATCGAGGCAGAGCCGGAAGATGATGGGGGGTCGTAAATTTCCTTGGAGGAGGTCACTGAGGTAGTCAAACAACTCCACAGTGGCAGAGCCCCAGGGACTGATGAGATCCGTCCAGAAATGCTGAAGGCGCTGGGTGTAGAGGGCTGTCTTGGTTGACACACCTCTGTAACTTTGCGTGGAAGTCTGGGTCAGTGCCGAAGGAGTGGCAGACTGGGGTGGTGGTCCCAATATTCAAAAAAGGGGACCAGAGGGTGTGTGCGAATTATAGAGGCATCACATTACTCAGCCTCCCAGGGAAAGTTTACTCCAAGGTGCTGGAAAGGAGGGTCCGGCCGATAGTCGAACCTCAGATCGAAGAGGAACAATGCGGATTTTGTCCTGGTCGTGGAACTACCGACCAGCTCTTCACTCTCGCAAGGATCTTGGAGGGGGCTTGGGAGTTTGCCCAACCTGTCTACATTTTGTGGACTTGGAGAAGGCTTACGACCGGGTCCCTCGAGAGGTCTTGTGGAGGGTTATGCGGGAGTATGGGGTGAGGGGGTCCCTACTTAGGGCCATCCAATCCCTGTACACCCAGAGCGAGAGCTGTGTCCGGGTCCACGGCAGTAAGTTGTCTTCCTTTCCGGTGGGGGTTGGCCTCCGCCAGGGCTGCGCTTTGTCACCAATCCTGTTTGTGATTTTCATGGACAGGATATCGAGGCGTAGCCGTGGGGAGGTGGGTTTGCAGTTCGGTGAGCTGGGGATCATGTTGCTGCTTTTTGCAGATGATGTGGTCCTGATGGCATCATCTGCCTGCGACCTCCAGCACTCTCTGGATAGGTTCGCAACTGAGTGTGAAGCGGCTGGGATGAGAATAAGCACTTCTAAATCTGAGGCCATGGTTCTCAGCAGGAAACCGGTGGCCTGTCCGCTCCGAGTAGGAAATGAGTCCTTACCCCAAGTGAAGGAGTTCAAGTATCTGGGGGTCTTGTTCACGAGTGAGGGAACCATGGAGAGGGAGTTTGGCCGGAGAATTGGAGCAGCTGGTCCGGTTCTGCAGTCGCTTTACCACACTGTTGTGACGAAAAGAGAGCTGAGCCAAAAGGCAAAGCTCTCGATCTTCGTCCCCACCCTCACCTATGGTCATGAAGGATGGGTCATGACCGAAAGAACGAGATCACGGATACAAGCGGCCGAAATGAGTTTTCTCCGGAGGGTGGCTGGGGTCTCCCTGAGAGATCTGGTGAGAAGTTCAGTCATCCGGGAGAGACTCGGAGTAGAGTAGCTGCTCCTTAGCGTCGAAAGGAGCCAGTTGAGGTGGTTTGGGCATCTAGTGAGGATGCCTCCTGGGCGCCTCCCTAGGGAGATGCGTGTCCGTGGAGGCGTGTCCGGCTGGGAGGAGGCCGCGGGGTAGACCCAGGACTAGGTGGCGGGACTACATCTCCGCACTGGCCTGTGCGCGGCTAAAGATTCCCCAGGCAGAGCTGGTTGATGCTGCTAGGGAAAGGGATGTCTGGGGCCCCCTGCTGGAGCTGCTGCCTCCGCGACCCGACCCCGGATAAGCGGATGAAGATGGATGGATGGATGGATGGACTCAGAGCTAGGGAACGCTTCTGACATTACGATAGCCTACTGAGAACCAGACTGGCTCGTGCCCAGACATACACAGATAACGTCAATATATATTGTGACTGCGGAGATGTATGCACGAGCCAACACATTGGGAGCTGCCACAACGGTGTCGCAAGCCAATGACTGCAGAGATGTGTGCGCGAGTCAACAAATTGGGAGCTGCACAACGGTGTCGCGAGCCAGTCTTCTCATTAGCAGAAACCAGTGTACCGTAGTACCGTATTCCACGGTAGTACCGTTGTATAGAGCTTAGAGTATAGTTGGCACCGTCACGTTTTAGCACCGCGGTAGACCTTTGGTACCGATATATCGTGCAACACTAGTATGTAGAATAAATGTTATTTGAATGAGTAATGTGGTATTAGCTGAGGGCTTGGTCCACCTCCTGACACAGTACCTGGAATGAGTCAGCTATGTTTGCAATCCATCCTCCTTCCTCCATCCTGTCAGTCCATGTTGAAACAGAGACAATTACAAGGCAAGGCACAGCACACACACACACACACACACACACACACACACACACAGTTGTAATTTTTTCTAGCGATGTTTTGTCATGTGAGACTAGTTAGCCCCGTCCTCATGAAGGGCATTTGAACCATTTCCTTTACCTGCTTCCCTCCTGTCTGGACTAGCAGACGGAATGTGATCATGTGTGTGTGTGTGTGTGTTTGTGTAAGAGAGAGAATGTACGTGTATGCAAGAATGCCTGTATGGTATGTGTGTTTGTACCTTTGTGTGTATGCGCACGGGTGCAAGCGTGCATGCATGTGTGTGTGCATGAGTGTGTGTGTATGTGTGTGTGTGCATGCGTGTGTGAATGCGTGAGTGTGTGTGTGTGTGTGCGTGTGTGTGTGCATGCGTGAGTGTGTGTGTGCATGCGTGAGTGTGTGTGTGCGTGCGTGCATGCGCGAGTGTGTGAGAATGTGTGTGTGTGTGAGTGTGTGCGCGTGCGTGCATGTATGTGTGTGTGTGTGTATGTGAGAGTGTGTGTGTGTGTGAGTGTGTGTGTGTTGCGAGGGGGTCTAGGTAGTCCCCTCGGGGGTGCTGCTGTCTTCGTCTGTGTTTTTGCATTCCTCCCCTCAGGGACCAAAACAACCACAAAGAACATCTAAGCCTCAGCTCAGCTCACATCTCACAACACAACACAACAACATAACACAACAACACAATGCAACAACGTAACACAACAACACAACACAATGCAACAACGCAACACAGCAAAGCTCAGCACGAAACAACACAACACAACACAACACAACATGGACTACTCCCTACGTCATCTAAAGTCCTCCATGTTCATGTACACGGAACATTCTAAAGGCACAACTGATCCTACATCAGCGCTCCAGCTCTGAGACACTCAATACATTCAGGTCCAATACAATGAGCACTTTCAGATCAGTACTGTCTCTATACTGTAGATGTGAGCCAGGTCAGCCTGTTAGGGGCTCCATAGCTGGAGCCTTCCCAGCCTGAGAGAGCCTGACAGGCAGCCGCCGCCCTGCTGGGGAGCTCTGAGGAGGACGAGCAGCTCAGAGCCAGAGGGGTGTGAGGACAAGCAGCTCAGAGCCACAGCCCAGCGGGGTGTGAGGTCAGCAGTGTTCATATTCTGACCGGGGGAGTTCTGCTCCACAGTGGGGCAGTGTTGGATGGAGCTGATCTCTGGAACTGAGGTGAGCGATACAGCTCAAAGTATACAGGAGAGGAGAGGAGGAGAGGGGAGGAGAGAAGACACTAAACCTCTGATATTTCACAACTTCTGCTTCTTCTGCACACACACACAAAAACACACACACAAACACACACACAAACACACACACACACACACACACACACACACACAAACACACACACAAACACACACTCACACAAACATGGTACCTCTCTCCATATAGCTGGCTATGACAGGAATGTGGGCAGAGAAGAAAATGTCATTCATTAAGAAAAACATTCCAGGTGTCAGTGTGTCAGACACGGGCCGCTCCGCCCCCCTCCCCAGGAAGACCCCTCGGCCCCTCCAGACCCCCCTCCCCAGGAAGAACCCTCGGCCCCTCCAGACCCCCCTCCACAGGAAGACCCCTCGGCTCCTCCAGACCCCCCTTCCCAGGAAGACCCCTCGGCCCCTCCAGACCCCCCTCCCCAGGAAGACCCCTCGGCCCCCACGCCCCTCTACCTGTGTAGGGGGAGGGGCGAGGGCACGTTCACACACGCTCAGTAGCAGCCCGGCTACCACTGCTCCATCAGGACCAGGCTGGGGTCAGGGGTCAGGTGTGTGTGTGTGTGGGTGTGTGTGGGTGTGTGTGAGAGTTACAGAGTTAATGTGTAGTGTGTGTATAACAGTCCTGAGTTCCAGATGTATATTAACAGAACCTGACGTACTGTACAGGAGAACCTGTACATACCTCTGCATTCAGTACAGGAGAGGAGAGGAGAGGAGAGGAGAGGAGAGGAGAGGAGAGGAGAGGAGAGGAGAGGAGAGGAGAGGAAGGGAGACGAGGGGAGGGGAGGGGAGGGGAGGGGAGGGGAGGGGAGGGGAGGGGAGGGGAGGGGAGGGGAGGAGAGAGGAGAGGAGAGGAGAGGAGAGGAGAGGAGAGGAGAGGAGAGGAGAGGAGAGGAGAGGAGAGGAGAGGAGAGGAGAGGAGAGGAGGAGAGAGTAGAGGAGGGGGGTCGAGAGGAAACCCAGTAATCTGTCTTTAACTGGATTAGGTGGAGCTCAGGTGTACAACTGCTTCCTGTTTTACAGAAGCCCCCTGGACACACACACACACACGTACGCTGTCAAAACACCCCTCAGTCAACAATTAACTCACCAGAGCCCTATTCTGACACTCTCCCACCATGCTGCTGTCACTAGCCTGTCACTAAGCCCACATTCCTCACATACCACTGAGCTAAATGACTGATTTCAACCTGATCTTTAAACTGATGTAAGTTGTTTTCTCCTGAAACAACCTAGTAAGACACAGTAGTACAGGTTAGGAAGGAATCATGGCGTGTTAAGTTGTGTTGGACTCATTGCGTGTTAAGTTGTGTTGGACTCACGGCGTGTTAAGTTGTGTTGGACTCATTGCGTGTTAAGTTGTGTTGGACTCACGGCGTGTTAAGTTGTGTTGGACTCATGGCGGGTTAAGTTGTGTTGGACTCATGGCGTGTTAAGTTGTGTTGGACTCATGGCGGGTTAAGTTGTGTTGGATCATGGCGTGTTAAGTTGTGTTGGAATCATGGCAGGTTAAGTTGTGTTGGACTCACGGCGTGTTAAGTTGTGTTGGACTCATGGCGGGTTAAGTTGTGTTGGACTCACGGCGTGTTAAGTTGTGTTGGACTCATGGCGGGTTAAGTTGTGTTGGACTCATGGCGTGTTAAGTTGTGTTGGCTGGAGCTTGTCATACAGAGACAGAGCTCAAACCACTGATGATTAACTTCAGCACTCCCACATTCCCAGAGCACAAGCCAGTCTCTCCTACAGTAACCCTGGTCTCAGAGATGGTCTCTCCTACAGTAACCCTGGTCTCAGAGATGGTCTTTCCTACAGTAACCCTGGTCTCAGAGATGGTCTCTCTTATAGTAATACTGGTCTCAGAGATGGTCTCTCCTACAGTAATATTGGTCTCAGAGATGGTCTCTCTTATAGTAATACTGGTCTCAGAGATGGTCTCTCCTACAGTAATACTGGTCTCAGCGATGGTCTCTCTTATAGTAATACTGGTCTCAGAGATGGTCTCTCCTTCAGTAACTCTGGTCTCAGAGATGGTCTCTCCTACAGTAACCCTGGTCTCAGAGATGGTCTTTCCTACAGTAATACTGGTCTCAGAGATGGTCTCTCCTACAGTAACCCTGGTCTCAAAGATGGTCTCTCCTACAGTAATACTGGTCTCAGAGATGGTCTCTCCTACAGTAACCCTGGTCTCAGAGATGGTCTCTCCTACAGTAATACTGGTCTCAGAGATGGTCTCTCCTACAGTAATATTGGTCTCAGAGATGGTCTCTCTTATAGTAATACTGGTCTCAGAGATGGTCTCTCCTTCAGTAACTCTGGTCTCAGAGATGGTCTCTCCTACAGTAACACTGGTCTCAGAGATGGTCTCTCTTACAGTAATACTGGTCTCAGAGATGGTCTCTCTTACAGTAATACTGGTCTCAGAGCTGGTCTCTCCTACAGTAACCTGCCCTACAGATAAACAGCCCTACAGGTAGACAGCCCTACAGATAGACAGCCCTACAGATAGACAGCCATACAGGGTACAGCCCTACAGATAGACAGCCCTACAGGGTACAGCCCCACAGATAGACAGTCCTACAGGGTACAGCCCTACAGATAGACAGTCCTGCTCAGTATCAGACCTCTGGGTCCTAGTGCTAGCCAGATGCTGTGGTGAACCTCA
Organism: Borostomias antarcticus; assembly: GCF_949987555.1. Lineage (NCBI taxonomy): Eukaryota > Metazoa > Chordata > Actinopteri > Stomiiformes > Stomiidae > Borostomias > Borostomias antarcticus. The sequence continues at coordinate 18,893,988 of NC_140236.1, read as the reverse complement.
CCACTAACCCTGGCATCATATCACTGTTAGATGGTCTCTCCCTTCCTCTCTCTCCCTCCGTCAACTTCTCCATAAACCCTGTCATCATTTCCTGTGTGTCTGTGTGCTGTACTGTAATCCTGCTGGCTCTAAGGATGTCTCGCGTTCACAACACCTCTCTCCTCTCTCTTCCCCTCTCACCCTTAATGAATATGTGTTAAAACAGCCCCTGCCTCATGCATCTATCTCTTTCGCTCTCTCCCTCCCTCTCTCTCCCAGGTGTATAGTTTCCCTCAGTCTTTTGTGTTCAGCAACGTACCTTTCACCACCCAGTAGAAATCCCCAACACTAAACACTCGCACACACCCTTAATTATAGGGCTCTTGTGTCTGCACAGAGAGATGTTAGGAGAGGAGGGGAGAGGAGAGGAGAGAAGAGGAGAAGAAAGGAGAGAGCAGAGAAGAGGGGAGGAGAGGAGAGGAAAGGAGAGAGGAGAGGAAAGGAGAGAGGAGAGGGGGACAAGAGGAGAGGAAGAGAGGAGGGGAGGAGGAGAGGAGAGGTTGTAAAGAGGTTTTGAGTTGGACTGACTCACCCAACAAGAGGAGGCCCAGATACATAACCATGACGGACATCAGCTGACCGGGATACGAGCCCTTCTGGTTGGCTGAAACAGAAAGTGAAGGGACTATATGAGCAAACAGCACCATTAGTTGTGAGATAATCCAACAGTACCACGGTAGCACAGCCCTGCTTCTCCAAGGGATCGAACATGAAACCAAAACATTCTCACGAAAATAATGCAGGCTTTGTGAGAAGCAGGTAGAAGAGTCCAGCTGTGATATGGCGGAAGTACTCTAAGTTTGCTGCGCTCGCCAGCTCTCCCAAAGTGTATTGTTTTATCCAGTTTTCTCCACTTGTATACCATATCTCCGCGTTTAAAATCGCGCACTAACATTGGCGGTACCCAATAATTTCTAGAAGTCTAGATCAAACAGCTATGTTGCTGCAGCTAGCCGCGGCTAGCCAGCCCTAGCCAGCTACTGACTGGGATAGCCCATTAGCCAACAGGGGACAGCCGTACTCTGCCTTTCCAGTACCAACCCAACACACTGGAGGCCTTGTAAGACATTGCGGATTATCCACTTGCCTCATCCATCATCATCCATGTCGGAACAAATGACATCAAGCTCCAGCAGTCTGAGCGGCTGAAGGAGGATTTCAAGGCCCTGATCTCCACTGCTCAGGCGTCAGGAAAGACCTGCATGATCTCTGGCCCGTTCTCCTCTCCCCGGTATGGTGATGCCAAATATAGTAGGATCCGTCAGCTCCACATCTGGCTGAAAGGCTACTGCTGCCAGTTGAAGCTTCCCTTCATAGATAATTTCACCACTTTCTTGAATCGCTCCGACCTCTTCGCCAGGGACGGCGTTCATCCTAGCAGGTCAGGTGCCCGTCTGCTCAGTATGAATATGGACCTGATGCTGAGATCTTCCAGCGTCTGATGTGGGGTTAGCCCGACCCGTCTCAACCACCCTACTGCCAAACATAAACCTCCTGTACCCACGGGTCGGGCTACACCAGCTCCATCTCACCAGCGCCCCATCACCATAGACCTTGACTCCCTGCCCCTCACTGAGACCTGGCATAGCGACGTTTATATTTCTATAAACAAATTTTGCCCACCTGAATATGCCATTCAGCGAATTATCTCCCACCGCAACCCTATTACCATAATGAAACAGTCAGGTGGATCTAATATGAAAAACCTGATATCCGTTCCAGTGAATATACCATCCAGGCCTACTAGTCAGGCGAGCCAGCCCTTTTCTCCGGAAGCTATTTCTATCTATCAGAAGTGGGAAAAAAGGTGGAGGAACAGCCACCATAGCTACAGATGCCCTCAGCTGCAGGACCATCTCCTTTGATGATTTTGCCTCTTTTGAATACCACACTATTGTCTTAAAATGCCAGCCCCCAGTTCTGGCAGTAACCGTGTATAGGCCTCCCAAACAATGCCCTGCCTTCTCTACAGAATTTTCAGAACTCCTGTCCATCATCCATACAAATTATGATAAGATTATCATCAGTGGAGATTTTAACATACACGTAGACACTGAGGCGGACCCGAAAGCTAGGGACTTTATCAACCTCCTAAACTCCATGGATTTTACCCAACATATCACTGAGCCAACCCACAACCGCGGCCACACCCTTGATCTAGTTATTACTAAGGTCCTGACTATCACTGTCTCCTCTATTAGTGACCTCGCTCTCTCCGACCATTTCTGTATCTTCTTCACTGCATTGGTTCCTAAAGTCAAAAGTAGTACTGAGCGCTTTATCAAGAAACGTTATCTTACCTCCGCAGTAGCTGATAGTTTTAGAGAAATAATGACCACAAACAATTTATCAACTCCAGAAGTGGGGCCGTTAGGAACTATTGAAGACTTGGCAACCACCTTTAACACCAGAGTAAGGGCAGCCTTGGATTCTGTAGCACCTATTAAACTGAAAAGGATTACAACCAATAATAAAGCTCCATGGCGAAGTGAGGAAACATATCAACTAAAGAGAACCTGCAGAAGTTCTGAGCGTATATGGCGAAAAACCAAGCTACAGGTCCACCATGATATTCTCAAAGAACATCTCTCTGCTTTTAATAAAGCAATAAGAAATGCAAAGACCACTTCTCAAAATTGATATCTATCAACCGAAATAATTCAAGTGCTCTTCTCAACAATTGATAGCCTAATAAACCCTACCGTAAAAACACCTGATAACCTGCTCTCTACCTCCAAATGTGAGGAATTTGCAGCTTACTTCAGAGATAAGATTAAGAATATTACGAGGAATATCACCCAGGAAAGGCCATGCATCCTGTTCACAGATCCTCTCCCTCCATGTAATGGACATATGAGCCTGTTTACACTGATGGACACAGAAATGTTGAGAAAAGTAGTATCCAAACTCAAATCCTCCACATGCCTGATGGATCCCATCCCCACCGATTTTTTCAAAACTATTTTTGACTCTGTATCCTATGACATTTTATCCATTGTTAATGACTCCCTATCTACAGGTGTCTTCCCACCAATACTTAAAACTGCTTTGGTGAGACCCGTACTGAAGAAAAACAACTTAGACACTTCAGTTCTTAGCAATTTTAGACCAATCTCCAACCTTCCCTTTTTGAGTAAAATTCTGGAAAAAATTGTTTTCAAACAGATTAATGATTTCCTAGCTACAAGTTGTACCCTTGACCTTTTCCAGTCCGGCTTTCGTGCCCATCATAGCACAGAGACGGCATTAGTCAAAGTTGTAAATGACCTCAGAATTAATGCTGACTCCAAAGAGCTTTCTGTTCTCGTCCTCCTGGACCTGAGTGCAGCCTTTGATACTATAGATCATGCAATCCTCATCGTAAGACTGGAAAAGACTGGGTTGGCCTCTCTGGTCCAGTCCTAAATTGGCTTAAGACCTATGTAACCGGTCGTGATTTCTTCGTTGCCCTCGGTGAATATAACTCAGGAAAGATCCCTATGACCTGTGGGGTGCCCCAAGGATCGATCCTAGGACCTCTACTCTTCAGCCTGTACATGCTGCCCCTTGGCAGTGTCATCAGGAGGCACAACATTAGCTACCATAGCTACGCAGATGATACCCAACTCTATATTTCCGTAACACCCAGTAACTACAGCTTGGTTGACTGCCTTGTCAAGTGTATTACAGATATAAATGTATGGATGTCACATAATTTCCTCCAACTAAACCAGGACAAAACAGAAGTACTGATCATTGGAGAAAAAGCTGAAAGAGAGAAACTATCTGCACACTTAAAAACTCTGGAAATTGACACCAATTGCCAGGCTAAAAACCTAGGTGTCATACTTGACTCAGATCTAAATTTCGAAAACCACATCAAGAATATTACAAAGACATCCTTTTACCACCTAAGGAACATTGCCAAGGTGCAACCCTTTCTCTCTCAGGCTGACACCGAAAGATTAATGCATGCTTTCATCACAAGCAGGCTGGACTACTGCAATGCTCTACTATCAGGCCTACCAAAGAAAGCAACCTCTAAGCTACAAATGATACAGAATGCTGCAGCACGAGTCCTCACTAAGACTAGACGAAGGGCACACATCACACCAGCCTTAAAATCACTACACTGGTTACCAGTCAACTCTAGAATAGACTTTAAAATACTATTATTAGTCTATAAATCTCTCCACAGTCACTCTCCAGAATATATTTCAGACATGCTTGTTAAGTACATGCCCAACAGACCACTCAGATCCTCAGGTACTGAACTTTTAACAGTTCATAAAGCCAGGACCAAGAAACACGGAGAGGCAGCTTTTAGTTTCTATGCCCCCAACCTCTGGAACACCCTACCTGAGTGCCTAAGAAGGGCCGAAACAACGGAGGTCTTCAAGCGAGACCTCAAGACATACCTTTTCGACCTAGCGTACAATCACTAGCTAGGACCTTGAGACACAGAAAGACAGCCTCAAACCTACCTGTGAATCCTCTGTATACATTGGTATTTATCCTGCTATGCACTGTATGTGTATCAAGTAGTGTACAGAAGCTGGTTATCCTGAAACAGGCTTGTTCTGTTCTGATAGCTGTGTTGCTTCAATGGCTCAGTGTGCTACTAACCGTTTTCTGCCTCCCCTAGTGCCTCTCTCTCTCCCTCCTATCCTCTAACCAGGTCCAGTGTCAGCTGTGGAGCTGTGGATATCGTAGTATTTAGTACACACACACACGTACACACAGACACACATCAGTCCACATCCGGCTTAGGCCTAGACCTGATGCTCTTAGCCTTTCTTGCTCTGAAAATTTAATTTAATGTAATTTATTGTTCTTTAAATGTTCTTAGCCATTAGACAACAGGTTGCCTGTTTCAATATCTGTGTGGTCTGTATGGCCCTATGTGCTACTAACCCTGTTCTGCCTTCCCTCTCCCTAGTACCTCTCTCTCTCCCTCCTATCTTCTAACCAGGTCCAGTGGATGCCCCACTGTCACCAGCAGACCTCCCGGAGTCCGATAGATACCCCCGTGTCTGCTGTGGATGTCGTAGCATGTCCGTAGAATGTTCTCTCTCCTATGATGCTTTTTAGCCTCTCTTACTCTGAAAAGTAATTTAATGTAATGTATTGCTTTCTAAATGTTCTTAGCCGGTAGACAAACATACTCCTGGAGCTTGCTCGATCGCCTTGTTGAGAGGGGTCAGGGAAGAATTTTTACAGCTCACTTATCTGGCCCCCGGGTGATTACTGTTTTTTTTGCTTCCCTCTGGAATATGTAGAGTGGGTTGTATGCCCACCTCCCTTGTTCTCTGTAAAGCGCATTGTGTTGCCTCTGGGTATGAAATGCGCTATACAAATAAAGCTTTGATTGATTGATTGATTGATTGAATGGAGCAGTTCTTCCTCTTCAATGCCTGAACATGCAGGCTATGAGGCAGAGGACATGAGTTATTGAAAGGGTCAGGGGTGCCAGGGTGACCTGAGACCTGACCCCGGAGAGAGAAGAAAAGAGGGCTGGAGAGAGAGAGAGAGAGAGAGAGAGAGAGAGAGAGAGAGAGAGAGTCTCGGTGTGTGTGTGTGTGGACATGAATACATTGTTAAATGTGTATGAGTGTGTGTGTGTATGTGTGTGTGTGTGTTCCACAAACATGGCCACTGCTCCGTCTGAATGGGGCTGTGTGAGTTTATTACCTCCACAGATGGTTCTGTTCAGCAAACACACACACACACACACACACACACACACACGCACGCACACACACACACACACACACACACACACACACACACACACATACAGTATACACACATCACTCACAGTGGGTTTGCAATGGGTCTATAGTAGGTCTAGACCAGGGGTCGGCAATTCAACCTTTTTGGACAAAAAATGAATATGAAATCTGACTGGAGCCGCAAAACATATTTGAGCTTAAAATGAAAGTATTTCTTCCCCTTAGATCTATCTTCAGGCGTGGTGGTATATGCACCCAGGGGGGACACATAAAGGGGGGCAGGGGTGTCTGGGAATCCAAGGGGGACATTTTGAGCACCAAACACTACATTTCCTGCATTCTAGTGAATTTCTATGTACAGTAGGACCCCACTCATCCGAACTTCAGAGATCCGAACCTCCCGGTCTACCAGACAGGCTTTTTTTTTTAGCCTGCTATCTGGTTACTGGTGGGATTTTCATTACAGTACTGTATCCTACTGTGAATAAAAACAGAACTGTATGTAGACCTACATGTTGCCTGTAGGCTGTAGCCTACTGTCAGATTTAATTTCTTTGTTACTTTAATGTCGAGCGCAAAACGCAAACGAGTCTGCTGCGCGAGAGCTGCACCTTGGTAGCCAGAAAGCGCATCAGCAACCTGAAACTGCGGTCAAGCCAGCCTTCAATTCGGAAATACAAGTCATGTGGGCCACATCCAATTCCCCTTTGCGCAAACTTTAGCGTAATTACGGTAAATCGGTTTTTCTCTTGGAAGGACTTATCACCGTCGCATTCACCGACAAGTAGTGAAGTCAAATAACGATGGTTTGATTAAAGAAGTGAAAGGCGGTTGTGGTGTGGCATTTCAAAATAAAGGACCTCTAAATTGTCATAACTATATTTCCTTAATATTCAGTTTAGAAATAAAAGGAAATCGCCCATAATACTGCACCTACTCCAATCCAGAGAGCTAGCAGACCACCCATGGCTCTGGGTATATCAGGACATTCTGATGTGGCATTTCAAAATGAAGGCCCTCTAAACTGTCCTATACGACCTACTGTTTCCTGCAATTTCAGATTAGGATTAAAAAGTAACCGCCCATAATGCATCAACACTTCCACTTCACAGTACTAGTAGACCACCTCAGGGTGTCACCCAGTGATGTTCAGGACATTCTGATGTGGCATTTCAAAATAAAGGCTCTCTTAACTGTCCTATACAACATACTGTTTCCTGCAATTTCAGATTAGGATTAAAAGGAGACCGCCCATAATGCATCAACACTTCCACTTCACAGTACTAGTAGACCATCTCAGGGTGTCACCCAGTGATTTTCAGGACATTCTGATGTGGCATTTCAAAATAAAGGCCCTCTTAACTGTCCTATATGACCTACTGTTTCCTGCAATTTCAGATTAGGATTAAAAGGAGACCGCCCATAATGCATCAACACTTCCACTTCAGAGTACTAGTAGACCACCTCAGGGTGTCACCCTGTGATGTATATGACATTCTGATGTGGCATTTCAAAATAAAGGCCCTCTTAACTGTCCTATATGACCTACTGTTTCCTGCAATTTCAGATTAGGATTAAAAGGAGACCGCCCATAATGCATCAACACTTCCACTTCAGAGTACTAGTAGACCACCTCAGGGTGTCACCCTGTGATGTATATGACATTCTGATGTGGCATTTCAAAATAAAGGCCCTCTAAACTGTCCTATATGACCTACTGTTTCCTGCAATTTCAGATTAGGATTAAATGGAGACCGCCCATAATGCATCAACACCTCCACTTCAGAGTACTAGTAGACCACCTCAGGGTGTCACCCTGTGATTTATATGACATTCTGATGTGGCATTTCAAAATAAAGGCTCTCTAAACTGTCCTATACAACCTACTGTTTCCTGCAATTTCAGATTAGGATTAAAAAGTAACCGCCCATAATGCATCAACACTTCCACTTCACAGTACTAGTAGACCACCTCAGGGTGTCACCCTGTGATTTTCAGGACATTCTGATGTGGCATTTCAAAATAAAGGCTCTCTTAACTGTCCTATACAACATACTGTTTCCTGCAATTTCAGATTAGGATTAAAAGGAGACCGCCCATAATGCATCAACACTTCCACTTCAGAGTACTAGTAGACAACCTCAGGGTGTCACCCTGTGATTTATATGATATTCTGATGTGGCATTTTAAAATAAAGGCTCTCTTAACTGTCCTATACAACCTACTGTTTCCTGCAATTTCAGATTAGGATTAAAAGGAGACCGCCCATAATGCATCAACACTTCCACTTCACAGTACTAGTAGACCATCTCAGGGTGTCACCCAGTGATTTTCAGTACATTCTGATGTGGCATTTCAAAATAAAGGCCCTCTAAACTGTCCTATACAACCTACTGTTTCCTGCAATTTCAGATTAGGATTAAAAGGAGACCGCCCATAATGCATCAACACTTCCACTTCACAGTACTAGTAGACCACCTCAGGGTGTCACCCAGTGATTTTCAGGACATTCTGATGTGGCATTTCAAAATAAAGGCTCTCTAAACTGTCCTATACAACCTACTGTTTCCTGCAATTTCAGATTAAGATTAAAAGGAGACCGCCCATAATGCATCAACACTTCCACTTCACAGTACTAGTAGACCACCTCAGGGTGTCACCCTGTGATTTATTTGACATTCTGATGTGGCATTTCAAAATAAAGGCTCTCTAAACTGTCCTATACAACCTACTGTTTCCTGCAATTTCAGATTAGGATTAAAAGGAGACCGCCCATAATGCATCAACACTTCCACTTCAGAGTACTAGTAGACCACCTCAGGGTGTCACCCTGTGATTTATATGACATTCTGATGTGGCATTTCAAAATAAAGGCTCTCTAAACTGTCCTATACAACCTACTGTTTCCTGCAATTTCAGATTAGGATTAAAAAGTAACCGCCCATAATGCATCAACACTTCCACTTCACAGTACTAGTAGACCACCTCAGGGTGTCACCCTGTGATTTTCAGGACATTCTGATGTGGCATTTCAAAATAAAGGCTCTCTAAACTGTCCTATACAACCTACTGTTTCCTGCAATTTCAGGTTAGGATTAAAAGGAGACCGCCCATAATGCATCAACACTTCCACTTCAGAGTACTAGTAGACCACCTCAGGGTGTCACCCAGTGATGTTCAGGACATTCTGATGTGGCATTTCAAAATAAAGGCCCCCTAAACTGTCCTATACGACCTACTGTTTCCTGCAATTTCAGATTAAGATTAAAAGGAGACCGCCCATAATGCATCAACACTTCCACTTCACAGTACTAGTAGACCATCTCAGGGTGTCACTCTGTGATTTATATGACATTCTGATGTGGCATTTCAAAATAAAAGCTCTCTTAACTGTCCTATACAACCTACTGTTTCCTGCAATTTCAGATTAGGATTAAAAGGAGACCGCCCATAATGCATCAACACTTCCACTTCACAGTACTAGTAGACCACCTCAGGGTGTCACCCAGTGATGTTCAGGACATTCTTATGTGGCATTTCAAAATAAATGCCCCCTAAACTGTCCTATACGACCTACTGTTTCCTGCAATTTCAGATTAGGATTAAAAAAAGACCGCCCATAATGCATAAAAACCTCCACTTCAGAGTACTAGTAGACCACCTCAGGGTGTCACCCATTGATTTTCAGCACATTCTGATTTGTCATTTCAAAGTGTTCTAAATTATAATTTGTTCACAATTGACTTACCTGGTTAAATAAAGGTTAAAATAAATAAATAAAGGCCTTCTAATATGTCCGATATGACTTACTACTTTTTTTAAATTTAACATGAGGATTAAAAGGAGACCACCGGTAATGCCACAACAATTCCACTTCAGTGTGCTAGCAGACCACATCAGGATGACATCATGATTCTCAGAACATCCTGATATGGCATTTCAGAATAAAGGCCGTCTTAAATGTCCTATAACTAGTACTGTCTACCAATTTTAGATAAAATCTTCAGGAATTGTGAAGGAATTCAACTGACAAAGACAAATGTAACTTAAGAGGTTTATTATCAATAATTTCTTCTCAGATATTATGCAAAGTAATTCTATAAATATATGCCTATTATATACATGTAAATAAATTATAATAACAAATTAAAAGGTAATAGTGAAAATACTATAGAAATTAAAAAAATACTCATACTATACATTTAAAAAATGTCAAATAGAAAAAGTAACAAGAAATAAATTACAATAAGAGAAGTAATAATATAATATAGTAATCTATAATTATATACTACTATACTTCTTAAATACTACTACTTAAATACTACTAGTATATTAAAGTGGCCCAGGCAAAAATGAGACTCAAATCAAATCAAATTGAATAAAAAAAATGCCACATCAGAATGTCCTGAAAATCACTGGGTGACACCCTGAGATGGTCTACTAGTACTGTGAAGTGGAAGTGTTGATGCATTATGGGCGGTCTTTTTTTAATCCTAATCTGAAATTGCAGGAAACAGTAGGTTGTATAGGACAGTTTAGAGAGCCTTTATTTTGAAATGCCACATCAGAATGTCCTGAAAATCACAGGCTGACACCCTGAGGTGGTCTACTAGTACTGTGAAGTGGAAGTGTTGATGCATTATGGGCGGTTACTTTTTAATCCTAATCTGAAATTGCAGGAAACAGTAGGTTGTATAGGACAGTTTAGAGAGCCTTTATTTTGAAATGCCACATCAGAATGTCATATAAATCACAGGGTGACACCCTGAGGTGGTCTACTAGTACTCTGAAGTGGAAGTGTTGATGCATTATGGGCGGTCTCCTTTTAATCCTAATCTGAAATTGCAGGAAACAGTAGGTTGTATAGGACAGTTTAGAGAGCCTTTATTTTGAAATGCCACATCAGAATGTCCTGAAAATCACTGGGTGACACCCTGAGGTGGTCTACTAGTACTGTGAAGTGGAAGTGTTGATGCATTATGGGCGGTCTCCTTTTAATCCTAATCTGAAATTGCAGGAAACAGTAGGTTGTATAGGACAGTTTAGAGGGCCTTTATTTTGAAATGCCACATCAGAATGTACTGAAAATCACTGGGTAACACCCTGAGATGGTCTACTAGTACTGTGAAGTGGAAGTGTTGATGCATTATGGGCGGTCTCCTTTTAATCCTAATCTGAAATTGCAGGAAACAGTAGGTCATATAGGACAGTTAAGAGGGCCTTTATTTTGAAATGCCACATCAGAATGTCCTATAAATCACAGGGTGACACCCTGAGGTGGTCTACTAGTACTCTGAAGTAGAAGTGTTGATGCATTATGGGCGGTCTCCTTTTAATCCTAATCTGAAATTGCAGGAAACAGTAGGTCATATAGGACAGTTTAGAGGGCCTTTATTTTAAAATGCCACATCAGAATGTCAAATAAATCACAGGGTGACACCCTGAGGTGGTCTACTAGTACTGTGAAGTGGAAGTGTTGATGCATTATGGGCGGTCTCCTTTTAATCTTAATCTGAAATTGCAGGAAACAGTAGGTCGTATAGGACAGTTTAGGGGGCCTTTATTTTGAAATGCCACATCAGAATGTCCTGAACATCACTGGGTGACACCCTGAGGTGGTCTACTAGTACTCTGACGTGGAAGTGTTGATGCATTATGGGCGGTCTCCTTTTAATCCTAACCTGAAATTGCAGGAAACAGTAGGTTGTATAGGACAGTTTAGAGGGCCTTTATTTTGAAATGCCACATCAGAATGTCCTGAACATCACTGGGTGACACCCTGAGGTGGTCTACTAGTACTCGGAAGTGGAAGTGTTGATGCATTATGGGCGGTCTTTTTTTAATCCTAATCTGAAATTGCAGGAAACAGTAGGTCGTACAGAACAGTTTAGGGGGCCTTAATTTTGAAATGCCACATCAGAATGTCCTGAAAATCACTGGGATATACCCAGAGCCATGGGTGGTCTGCTAGCTCTCTGGATTGGAGTAGGTGCAGTATTATGGGCGATTTCCTTTTATTTCTAAACTGAATATTAAGGAAATATAGTTATGATAATTTAGAGGTCCTTTATTTTGAAATGCCACACCACAACCGCCTTTCACTTCTTTAATCAAACCATCGTTATTTGACTTCACTACTTGTCGGTGAATGCGACGGTGATAAGTCCTTCCAAGAGAAAAAACGATTTACCGTAATTACGCTAATGTTTGCGCAAAGGGGAATTGGCTGTGGCCCACATGACTTGTATTTCCGAATTGAAGGCTGGCTTGACCGCAGTAACCTGAAGCAGAGGAGCATCGAATCATTTTTCGTTCCCGGTTAATGGACTTCAGAAACACAGACGTGTTGTGGGCATGTAGATTAGACTACTAGACCTACTGTATTTGTTAAATAATAGCCTACAGCCTAGGCCACGTTAGCCTACATCGGTTGTTTTAGAGACTTTCTTTTAGGCTACAATAGCCTAAGACACGACAACTTGTCTGTCATTTCATTTATTTATTTATTGATTATCATTTGCTCTAATTGTTCTAATGTTGGGTTGTTTTTAGGCTATACCATTTTGTTCTGCGAATACAGTAGCCTATCGATGCAGCGTACGCCTCATTTGAGAATAAAGTAGGCTACTGTATTTGATCAAAGCACGCACTCAGGTGGAAATTTGGTTATTTTATTCTAGGCCTATTATAGGCTAGGCTATATGAGTTTAGTTGGCTATTTGATTGCAATTTTGATGCATTTTCACAAGTAATTAAGGGTATCTATTGGTCTATTATGAGTCTATATGAAACAAGTATAACACTTATTGAATTTGGTGCATTTTAACATAGTTTCAGTCATCCGGACATTTCAGAGATACGAACGACCTTCGGTCCCGTTGGGTTCGGATAATCTTTATGATCTGATTTGCGAAAGAAACAGAATGTGAGCTCACAAAATCAGGATGGTCTCACGAGGCTAGCTGCTATCTAACTAGTTCGCTAACTTGAATGCCAACATTACCATTTATTTTAGTAATAATAGTAATATATTTATTAAGTTATTCATTTCCATATAATGTTTGTCAAAGCCAGTGAGCCCCTGTAGAGGGGCTAAACAGCCGCATGCAGCTCTAGAGCCGCAGGTTGCACACCCCTGGTCTAGAGTGTGTCTACAGTACCTGTATAGTAGGCCTATAGTGAGTCTATAGTGGATCTACAACCAGCCGGCCAGCCAGACAGACAGACACCCAGCCTAGCCAACCAACTACACCCAGCCTAAATTAGCCAATCAGCTACACCCAGCCTAGCTTAGCCAACCAACTACCCCCAGCCTAGTTTAGCCAACCAACTACCCACAGCCTAGCTTAGCCAACAAACTAGCCCCAGCCTAGCTTAGTCAACCAACTAGCCAGCCACCCAGCCTAGCTTAGCCAACCAGCTAGCCAGCCACCCAGCCTAGCTTAGCCAACCAACTACACCCAGCCTAGCTTAGCCAACCAACTACCCCCAGCCTAGTTTAGCCAACCAACTACCCACAGCCTAGCTTAGCCAATAAACTAGCCCCAGCCTAGCTTAGTCAACCAACTAGCCAGCCACCCAGTCTAGCTTAGCCAACCAACTAGCCAGCCAGTTAGCCACTATAGCTGACCTTAACCCACTATAGCTGAGCCTAACCCACTATAGCTGAGCCTAACCCACTATATCTGAGCCTAACCCACTATAGCTGAGCCTAACCCACTATAGCTGACCCAAACCCACTATAGCTGACCCTAAACCCCTATTGCTGAGCCTAACCCACTATATCTGAGCCTAACCCACTATAGCTGACCCTAACCCACTATAGCTGACCCTAACCCACTATAGCTGACCCTAACCCACTATAGCTGAGCCTAACCCACTATAGCTGAGCCTAACCCACTATAGCTGAGCCTAACCCACTATAGCTGAGCCTAACCCACTATAGCTGAGCCTAACCCACTATAGCTGAGCCTAACCCACTATATCTGAGCCTTACCCACTATAGCCACCAAATAAGGGTCTGCAGATATTACCACAGCCATGTGTTCCCAGAGTATTTGTATATTTTTCAAATCGCAACGTCCACATTCTGAAGTTATCTTTATTTATCTGTATATTCACCAGCCGCGAGGCCAGACATTTTTCGAAGGGTGGACTTCTGTAAATCAGGGTGGGCCACTATAATTTAACTTACAATATAATATGTGGCTGGTATTATACTATAACAATACGCAACACAGCAATCCTTAGTCACAAACATAGACCTACAGTACCTATGCCCTAGCTCCTCTCCCATGGCCATCAAACAAAGAGCTTTTGTGCGCGCAGGAACTAATTCATATATTATTATTAAAGTATAGGCCCTATGTGCCTACAGTATTTGATGGTAAAGTGCACATATAATAGCCTATAGAAACAAAATAGTAGTATACAACTACAGTAGCCTAGTCTAATAGCCTACATTTGTTTGTTGTAAATTAGACATTAGGCCTATAATTAAAGAATAATATGTAGCCTGCTATTCTTAAGCCCAGTTCAGTCCAAAGATTCCCAACAAGACTGCTTGCAATAGGAAATAATAATTCTAACCCTATTCTATTCTCACTTATTGCATGTCGTTATGCGCGTCATGCTTTTCCTTATAATGTTGATCCGCTCCTAGACGGGGAAGCACCTCAGGGCGTGTAGCACCCGATAATGTAATAATTAACTGATAATGTTATAACGCCTGATAATGTAATAAAAGTTTGACTTAACTCAATCGAAAATGTAATACAACCTGATAATGTAATAACTTAACCAATAATGTAATAAAATGTCCTGACTGATAATGTAATACCATTTTTCTGATAATGTAATACCTTATTACAATATTGGTGAAGTTATTACATTATCAGGTGGGTCTTTTTTTTTTTTTTTACTGGTAACGTAATACTTGCCTGATAATGTAATAATCTAAAAAAGCGAATGAATAATACTGTTAGGGTCCTTTGTGGTATACTTTGGCGTACTTTGTGGTACTTGTGTATACTTTAGTGTGTCTTATGATACTTTGCAGTATACTTTGGGGTGCTTTGAGGTACTTTGTGGTATACTCTGGGCTAATGTGGTATACTTTGCAGTACTTTGTGGTATACTTTGGGGTACACAGCAATACTTTGCAGTACTCTGCAGTATACTTTAGGGTACTTTGAGGTACTTTGATATTTTGCAGTAGTTTGCAGTAAACGTTGGGGTACTTTGCAGTACTTTGTGGAATACTTTGAGGTACTTTGTGGTGTGCTTTGTAGTACTTTGCGGTCCTTAGTGGTATACTGTGGGGTACTGTGGTATACTTTGCAGTACTTTGTGGTATACTTTGGGGTACACAGCAATACTTTGCAGTATTCTGCAGTATACTTTAGGGTACTTTGAGGTACTTTGATATTTTGCAGTAGTTTGCAGTAAACGGTGGGGTACTTTGCAGTACTTTGTGGAATACTTTGAGGTACTTTGTGGTGTGCTTTGGAGTACTTTGCGGTCCTTAGTGGTATACTTTGGGGTACTGTGGTATACTTTGCAGTACTTTGTGGTATACTTTGGGGTACACAGCAATACTTTGCAGTACTCTGCAGTATACTTTAGGGTACTTTGAGGTACTTTGATATTTTGCAGTACTTTGCAGTAAACGTTCGGGTTCTTTGCAGTACTTTGTGGAATACTTTGAGGTACTTTGTGGTGTGCTTTGGAGTACTTTGCGGTCCTTAGTGGTATACTTTGGGGTACTTTTTGGTACTCTGCAGTACTTTGCAGTATACTTAGGGTACTTTGTGTTATACTTTGCGGTACTTTGTAGTACTTTGTGGTATACATTGAGGTACTTACCCATACTTTGCAGTAATGTGTGGTAATTTGTGGTACTGTGTGGTATATGGAGATACTTTTCAGTATGCTTTGGAGTACTTTGCAGTACTTTGTGGTATACTTTGGGGTCCTTTGCAGTACTACATTGTATACTTTGGGGTACTTTGCTGTACACTTTGAGGTACTTTGCTGTATACTTTGGGGTACTTTGTGGTATTTTGCAGTACTTTGCGCTATTCTTTGGAGTACTTTGTGGTATACTTTGGAGTATTTTGAGGTACTTTGTGGTATACTTTAGAGTGAGGTACTTAGTGATTAGTAAGGCCCTTCAAAAAGGGGTTCAGTATTTTATCTTAGCCTATATAATAGGAGACAGGAACTGATTTAATTCTATGAATTGAAAGCAAAGTGTATGAGTCAAATTATGTGAGGCTGCTGTTCATCAACTATAGTTAAGAGCTGCTATCCATCGACTATATTTCAGATTGCAATACCATAACTCCCCCATATCCATCCATCATCCATCCATCCATCTTCATCCGCTTATCTGGGGTCGGGTCGCGGAGGCAGCAGTTCCAGCAGGGGGCCCCAGACATCCCTTTCCCTAGCAGCATCAACCAGCTCTGCCTGGGGAATCTTTAGCCGCTCACAGGCCAGTGTGGAGATGTAGTCCCGCCACATAGTCCTGTGTCTACCCCGTGCAGACCTGCAAACTTGTCACCTTTTGGCTACAACCACCTTTTTTATGTTAACCATGGTAGTTTCAGTGAATCTAGAGGGTTTTAGTTTTATATGTCGTCACCTTTTTCACTACTCCAGAGTTTGCAGGTCTGCCTGTGGCCTCCTCCCAGCCGGACACGCCTGGTACACCTCCCAGAAGGCATCCAAACTAGGTGCCCAAACCACCTCAACTGGCTCCTTTCAACTGGCTCTCTCAGGGAGACCCCAGCCACCCTCTGGAGAAAACTAATTTCGGTCACTTGTATCCGTGATCTCGTTCTTTCGGTCATGACCCATCCTTCATGACCATAGGTGAGGGTGGGGACGAAGATAGACCAGTAGATCGAGAGCTTTGCCTTTTGGCTCAGCTCTCTTTTCGTCACAACAGTGTGGTAAAGCGACTGCAGAACCGCACCAGCTGCTCCGATTCTCCAGCCAAACTTGTGAACAAGACCCCCAGATACTCCGCCGGAGGTGGCAATTGAAATCTCTCGGGACAGGCTCTTCCTCCAGACGTTCCCAGTTAACCCTCACTACACACTTGGGTTTTCCAAGTCTGTCCAGAGGCTTCCTCTGCCATCGAAACCAGCTCACCACCAGATGGTGATCAGTGGACAGCTCTGCCCCTCTCTTCATCTGAGTGTCCAAAACACATGGCCTCAGATCAGATGATACAATAAGGGAAACGATCATCGACCCTAGGCCTAAGGTTTTCTGATGCCAGGTGTTCTTGTGGGCATCCTTGTGTTCGAACATGGTGTTTGTTATGGACAAACCGTGACTAGCACAGAAGTCCAACAACAAAACACCACTCGGGTTCAGATCGTGGTGGCCATGCCTCCCAATCACACCCCTTCAAGTTTCTCCATCATTGCCCATGTGTGCATTGAAGTCCCCCAATAGGACAGTGGAGTCCCCTGCAGGAGTCCCAAATAGGACTCCACTTAGGGTCTGCAGGAAGGCCGAGTACTCCGAACTGCTGTTCGGTGCATAAGCACAAACCAGTCAGAGTCCCCCCCCCACAGTCCTAAGGCGCACGGAGGCGACCCTCTTGTCCACTGGGGTGAACTCCAGCACAGAGGCGCTCAGCTGGGGGCTAGCTAGTATAGCCACACCTGCCTTACGCTCCATACCATAAGCAACTCCGGAGAAGAACAACCCCTATCCAGGGTTTGGTTCCGGTGCTGCTGTGCGTGGAGGTTAGCCCCACCAGGTGTAATTGGTATCGCTCCACCACCCTCACAAGCTCCGGCTCCTTCCCCCCCAGAGAGGTCATGTTCCATGTCCCCAGAGCCAGCCTTTGCCGCCTCTGTCCAGTCCGTCAGTGCCCTCCACCTTCACTGCCACATAGTTGGCAGCGCACCCGACCCCGACAGTTCCTCCCACGGGTGGTGGGTCCACGGGAAGGATGAGACGGAGATGTTGTTTCCACGTTGCTCTTTCGGGCTGGGCCCGGCCGGGCTCCATGAAAAGCCCAGCCACCAGGCGCTCGCAGACGGGCCCTCCGTCCGGGCCTGGCTCCAGACGGGGGCCCCGGGCTTCCTCCGGGCTGGGTATCTCTTCAGTGTTCTTACCATCAGGGCTTTTTGCTGGAGGACTGTGGGGCGCAACTCCTCACAGCCCTACGCTGGCCGTTTTGGGCTTAAAACCCTCATCCGCCCTTGCTCCACACCTCCAGATGGTATACGGTGCGGAGCCAGGCACGAGCAGCACCTGTGGTTTTTGTTCGGAGTGACCTTCTCCTAGATGGGTTGCCTACTATGGCTGTGAGCCACATCTGCCCATGCTATTTGCCCATAGCTGGGACAGTGGTTATCAGGAGTCAGTGCGTGTCCACACACCGAGATCCCCTACAGTTTAGCCTGGGACCGCGAGTTACACATCTACCATGTGTGGCCGCGGGGAGGCACTGTAGGAGTCTTGGCGGTGGAGTGGCTTTGTACTGGCAGAAGACTTACGCACTCGGCTCCTCTTTTCACCCTCCATAAGGAGGGCTAGCTGGCGGCGGTAGCTGAAAGCAGAGTGGCAAGCAGAAGCGGCATGCAGCATGCACTAACTACAGGCACTACTACCACAGATCTACTGCACTACACATCACACAACCCTGCACAGTAATGCCCACACAACTCCCCCATACTCATCTCCAAATGCAGGATGGAGATTGGAGATTAAACCCTTCCTGCACAGGTGGATCCTGGACTTCCTGACGGGCAGACCTCAGGTGGTGAGAGTGGGCAGCCACACCTCATCTTCTCTCACCCTAAACACTGGAGAAAGTCAACCTCTCACCCTCAACACTGGGCTGTTTCATATCCTCTGTACAAACACGACTGTATAGTTACTGTACCTACAATTCTAGCTCAATTATCAATTCACTGATGATACAGCTGCGGTAGGCCTGATCTCCAACAATAATGAGAAGGCCTTCGTGGAGGGGGTGGAGTGCCAAACTAAATGTTGTCAGGGCAACAACCTCCACCTGAACGTCAGTAAGATAATGGAGATGCTAGTGGACTACAGCAGGAAGCAGGAAGATGAAAGTGATTCTAGTGGACTAGCAGGAAGCAGGAGCGGCCAATTGCCTGAACAGCAGTGGGACCCCTGTGGAGACAGTGTATTTACAAGTACAGTATGTTGATGTACAGATCACCAAGGACCAGACATGGACATCAAACATCCCCGTATATGCATGATTCAGCGGGCGTCTGACTGAGAACATCAACACTACCAACATGCTATGGAAGCAACACCATGCAGGACAAGTCACTGTAGAGAGTGTTGGAGATCAGGCCTACCGCAGCTGTCATCAGTGAATTGATAATTGAGCTGGAATTGTAGGTAACTATGCAGTCATGTTTGTACAGAGGATATGAAACAGCCCAGTGTTGAGGGTGAGAGGGTGACTTTCTCCAGTGTTGAGGATGAGAGGTTGACTGTCTCCAGTGTTGAGACAGTTGCTGAGTTTGGAGATGAGTATCGGGGGAGTTATGGTATTGCAATCTGAAATATAGTCAATGGATAGCAGCTCCTAACTATAGTTTATGAACAGCAGCCTCACATAATTTGCCTCATACATTTTGCTTTCAATTCATATAGTTAAAACTATGTCTTAAATTAAATCCCGTCTCCTACAAGGCTAAGATAAAATACTGAACCCCTTTTTGAAGGGCCCTACTAATCACTTAGTATCTCAAAGTACTCCAAAGTATACCACAAAGTACCTCAAAGTACTCCAAAGTATACCACAAAGTACTGCAAAGTACTCCAAAGTATAATGCAAAGTACTGCAAAATACCACAAAGTACCCCGAAGTATACAGCAAAGTACCCCAAAGTATACCACAAAGTACCGCAAAGTACCCCAAAGCATACTGCAAAGTACCTCCGTATACCACAAAGTACCACAAATTACCACACATTACTGCAAAGTATGGGTAAGTACCTCAATGTATACCACAAAGTACTACAAAGTACCCCAAAGTATAACGCAAAGTACCCAAAGTATACTGCAAAGTACTGCAGAGTACCACAAAGTACCCCAAAGTATAGCACTAAGTACCGCAAAGTACTCCAAAGCACACCACAAAGTACCTCAAAGTATTCCGCAAAGTACCGCAAAGTACTGCAAAGTACCCCAACGTTTACTGCAAACTACCGCAAAATATCAAAGCACCTCAAAGTACCACAAAGTATACGGCAGAGTACTGCAAAGTATTGCTGTGTACCCCAAAGTATACCACAAAGTACTGCAAAGTATACCACAGAGTACCCCAAAGTATACCACAAAGTACCCTAACAGCAGTATTCATTCGCTTTTTTAGATTATTACATTATCAGTCAAGTATTACGTTACCAGTTTTGAAAAAAAAGACCCACCTGATAATGTAATAACTTGACCAATAATGTAATAAGGTATTACATTATCAGAAAAATGGTATTACATTATCAGTCAGGAAATTGTATTACATTATTGGTTCAGTTATTACATTATCAGGTTTTATTACATTTTCGATTGAGTTAAGTCAAACTTTTATTACATTATCAGGCGTTATTACATTATCAGTTAATTATAACATTACCGGGTGCTACAGGGCGGCCGAACCCCACGAGATGCACATGAAAACCTGCTGGTTTGAACACACAAGATATATTTTTTATTTTCATTAAAGCAACAACTCAATAATCAAAAGCCATATAGTAGCCTAGACGATGGATTTCAAAATTTCAAAAAGCTTTTTGGAATAGCGACCTTTCTGAGCTTTTTCGGAATAGCGAACCTTCGGAATAAAGACATTTCGGAATAACGACTTGTAACCATTATCAGGTGGTGTGGGTATATCTTCCCTTTCCTCTCTGCGAGGTATTTTAAAGTAGTTTGACAACGACGTTTGCTTAGCATGTTTCGACAACGGCATTCTAGCTAGCTAGCAGCTCGGCTGACAGAGCTTAACAGCCTCTCCAACTAGTGAGGACTGACGCAGGCAGCTGACGTTGACGGAGCCTACAGTAGCAGCACCGATCATATTATGAATGATTATTATTAACATAAAAAATCTAACAAAACGTGTAGTCTTGTTTCTTTTAATTGTATTACAATTTATTGAATACATTTAAACTTATTTTGTTTGTGTGTTATTTCATGTTGTTTCTACTTCCCTCTTTCAAATGTTTGGCTACAGCACTTTTGATTGGGTGGGCCAGCTGTCAATCTGGGCGGCACTGACCCACCCAGGCCGCCCTTTCTCTCAATTGTTTACACACTAACACTGTGCACAATCTGAATCTCATGTATCAACTCTCTAAACCAATTATGCTGAACTTCAAGCACACTTCCTGCTTTACACTCAGATTTCAATCCTAAACTACTCTTGTCAAAATGCTTCACACGACTGTCTATATTGCACAATCATCTTGAATAAAATCTCATTGTGTTCACAGGAACACGCTGCCATTCAAATGGCTACACTTATTATTTCAAAGCCTGTTGTGCAATTTACAATCAGAGCTATAGCAATACTGTAAAGGGCCACAGAGCTCTCCTGGTCTGGACAGCCATGGACGGACACACTGAGCAGAGGAGTGAGAGAGGAGGAGGAGGAGGAGCAAGAAGGGTTCAACCCAACTTGAGCCGCTTCGCAGTTGCATTCATCATTTGGACTTTCACAAATGAGAATAGGTAAGAAATCTACTCGCCTTGGGAACTGTATTCCTACTTTGTCAATAAAGTAATGCAGCACCAACAAACAGCATCACCAACACAGCACCAACACCACAACACCAACACACATCACAACAGCAACATCATAACATCACCAGTGCACAACACCAACACCACAACATCAACACCAACATCATAACATCACCAGTGCACAACACCAATACACCAACACACAGCACCACAACACCAACACCATCACATCAACAGCAACATCATAACATCACCAGTGCACAACACCACAACACCAACATCACAACATCACCAATGTACAACAGCAATACACAACACCAGCACACAGGACCAACACCCCAACACAACATCACCAACACACAGCACCAAAACCACAACACCTACACAATAAAAATAACTTTTAATAATAAATAACAATAACACATCTGGTATGAACTTCTTATTAAACTTGTAAAATGACTTGCACATAAAAACAACATAACTCATGATCATACTTCAACTATGGCTCGATCAAATAGGAAAGCAACCAGAAACTGTTTTGTTACTAGAGGTCTAAATAATGGGCTACTGGAGAAGAGCTGGTCCACCTCAGAGAACATGAAACACCTCAGAGAACATGAAACACCTCAGAGAACATGAAACACCTCAGAGAACATGGAACACCTCAGACCCCATGAAACACCTCAGACCCCATGAAACACCTCAGAGAACATGAAACACCTCAGTGAATATGAAACACCTCAGATAACATGAAACAGATCAGAGAACATGAAACACCTCAGAGAACATGAAACACCTCAGAGACCATGAAACACCTCAGAGACCATGAAACACCTCAGAGACCATGAAACAGGAAACATGAGCATGATGGAGACAGACTCCTCCTCTCCTCAGAGACCAGTACTCCTCCTCTCTCATTAGAGACCAGTACTCCTCCTCTCTCCTCAGAGACCAGTACTCCTCCTCTCTCCTCAGAGACCAGTACTCCTCCTCTCCTCAGAGACCAGTACTCCTCCTCTCTCCTCAGAGACCAGTACTCACACAGCCTCCTCACTCCTCAGAGACCAGTACTCCTCCTCTCTCCTCAGAGACCAGTACTCACACAGCCTCCTCACTCCTCAGAGACCAGTACTCCTCCTCTCTCCTCAGAGACCAGTACTCCTCCTCTCTCCTCAGAGATCAGTACTCACACAGACTCCTCACTCCTCAGAGTGCAGTACTCCTCCTCTCTCCTCGGAGCGCTGAGAATCTCTCTGCTGCCTGCCTGGGTCCCCCCCGACACTGAGTGTGAGTGTGTGTGTGTGTGTGTGTGTGTGTGTGTGTGTGTGTGTGTGTGTGTGTGTGTGTATGAAAGAGAGAGAGAGAGAGAGAGAGAGAGAGAGAGAGAGATGTATGAGAGAGAGAGAGAGAGTGTGTGTGTGTATGTGTGTATGTGTTTCTCTGTGTGTTGGGTGCAGTGTGTTGAAAAGATCCTCGTAAGCACAACTGGCTGCTGTGCTGTAAAAACAGAGTGGAGGGTGGAGCCAATGGGGGCAGAGTGTGTGTGGGCCCCGGGCCCCCGGCCCCTCCCCTCGTGGGCCTCGTCACTGGGGCAGTGCCCTGAATGGACAGGCATTCTTATTCTAATTCTGCTGTCACTCTCTGAGCCACTGGCTGGAAGAAGAGAATGGTCTCCACGGAGGTGGAATGCTCACGGCCATTCTTCTGGTGAGAGAGAGAGAGAGAGGGAGAGAGAGAGAGAGAGAGGGAGGAGAGAGAGGAGAGAGAGAGAGAGGAAGAGTGGGGCAGAAGAGAGTGGGGAGAGAGAGACAGAGAGAGAGAAGGATAGAAAGAGATAGAGAGAGAGGGGGAGGAGAGCGGGTGGCAGTAAGAGAGCAAGAGAAAGAGAGAAAGTGGCAGAAGGAGAGAGAGTATTTTCCCCAATACATAAAAGTGGAGATAAATGGGACCCCAACAACTACCCAGGCCTCTGTGTGAGAGTAATATAACTACCCAGGTCTCTGTGTGAGCAGTAATCTAACTACCCAGGTCTCTGTTTGAGCAGTAATCTAACTACCCAGGTCTCTGTGTGAGCCGTAATCTAACTACCCAGGCCTCTGTGTGAGAGTAATATAACTACCCAGGCCTCTGTGTGAGCAGTAATCTAACTACCCAGGTCTCTGTGTGAGCAGTAATCTAACAACTACCAGGTCTCTGTGTGAGCAGTAATCTAACTACCCAGGTCTCTGTGTGAGCAGTAATCTAACTACCCAGGCCTCTGTGTGAGCAGTAATCTAACTACCCAGGTCTCTGTGTGAGCAGTAATCTAACTACCCAGGTCTCTGTGTGAGCAGTAATCTAACTACCCAGGTCTCTGTGTGAGCAGTAATCTAACTACCCAGGCCTCTGTGTGAGCAGTAATCTAACTACCCAGGCCTCTGTGTGAGCAGTAATCGAACAACTACCCAGGTCTCTGTGTGAGCAGTAATCTAACTACCCAGGCCTCTGTGTGAGCAGTAATCTAACTACCCAGGCCTCTGTGTGAGCAGTAATCTAACAACTACCCATGTCTCTGTGTGAGCAGTAATCTAACAACTACCCAGGTCTCTGTGTGAGAGTAATCTAACTACCCAGGTCTCTGTGTGAGCAGTAATCTAACTACCCAGGCCTCTGTGTGAGCAGTAATCTAACTACCCAGGCCTCTGTGTGAGCAGTAATCTAACTACCCAGGCCTCTGTGTGAGCAGTAATCTAACTACCCAGGCCTCTGTGTGAGCAGTAATCTAACTACCCAGGCCTCTGTGTGAGCAGTAATCTAACTACCCAGGCCTCTGTGTGAGCAGTAATCTAACTACCCAGGTCTCTGTGTGAGCAGTAATCTAACTACCCAGGTCTCTGTGTGAGCAGTAATCTAACTACCCAGGTCTCTGTGTGAGCAGTAATCTAACAACTACCAGGTCTCTGTGTGAGCAGTAATCTAACTACCCAGGTCTCTGTGTGAGCAGTAATCTAACTACCCAGGCCTCTGTGTGAGCAGTAATCTAACTAACCAGGCCTCTGTGTGAGCAGTAATCTAACAACTACCCAGGTCTCTGTCTGAGCAGTAATCTAACAACTACCCAGGCCTCTGTGTGAGAGTAATCTAACTACCCAGGTCTCTGTGTGAGCAGTAATCTAACTACCCAGGCCTCTGTGTGAGCAGTAATCTAACTACCCAGGCCTCTGTGTGAGCAGTAATCTAACAACTACCCAGGTCTCTGTGTGAGAGTAATCTAACTACCCAGGTCTCTGTGTGAGCAGTAATCTAACTACCCAGGCCTCTGTGTGAGCAGTAATCTAACAACTACCCAGGTCTCTGTGTGAGCAGTAATCTAACTACCCAGGCCTCTGTGTGAGCAGTAATCTAACTACCCAGGCCTCTGTGTGAGCAGTAATCTAACTACCCAGGCCTCTGTGTGAGCAGTAATCTAACTACCCAGGCCTCTGTGTGAGCAGTAATCTAACTACCCAGGCCTCTGTGTGAGCAGTAATCTAACTACCCAGGCCTCTGTGTGAGCAGTAATCTAACTACCCAGGTCTCTGTGTGAGCAGTAATCTAACTACCCAGGTCTCTGTGTGAGCAGTAATCTAACTACCCAGGGCTCTGTGTGAGCAGTAATCTAACTACCCAGGCCTCTGTGTGAGCAGTAATCTAACAACTACCCAGGTCTCTGTGTGAGCAGTAATCTAACAACTACCCAGGCCTCTGTGTGAGCAGTAATCTAACTACCCAGGCCTCTGTGTGAGCAGTAATCTAACTACCCAGGTCTCTGTGTGAGCAGTAATCTAACTACCCAGGCCTCTGTGTGAGCAGTAATCTAACTACCCAGGCCTCTGTGTGAGCAGTAATCTAACTACCCAGGCCTCTGTGTGAGCAGTAATCTAACTACCCAGGCCTCTGTGTGAGCAGTAATCTAACTATCCAGGCCTCTGTGTGAGCAGTAATCTAACTACCCAGGCCTCTGTGTGAGCAGTAATCTAACAACTACCCAGGTCTCTGTGTGAGCAGTAATCTAACAACTACCCAGGTCTCTGTGTGAGCAGTAATCTAACAACTACCCAGGTCTCTGTGTGAGCAGTAATCTAACTACCCAGGCCTCTGTGTGAGCAGTAATCTAACTACCCAGGCCTCTGTGTGAGCAGTAATCTAACTACCCAGGTCTCTGTGTGAGCAGTAATCTAACTACCCAGGTCTCTGTGTGAGCAGTAATCTAACTACCCAGGCCTCTGTGTGAGCAGTAATCTAACTACCCAGGCCTCTGTGTGAGCAGTAATCTAACTACCCAGGCCTCTGTGTGAGCAGTAATCTAACTACCCAGGCCTCTGTGTGAGCAGTAATCTAACTACCCAGGCCTCTGTGTGAGCAGTAATCTAACTACCCAGGCCTCTGTGTGAGCAGTAATCTAACTACCCAGGTCTCTGTGTGAGCAGTAATCTAACAACTACCCAGGTCTCTGTGTGGCAGTAATCTAACAACTACCCAGGCCTCTGTGTGAGCAGTAATCTAACTACCCAGGCCTCTGTCTGAGCAGTAATCTAACTACCCAGGTCTCTGTGTGAGCAGTAATCTAACTACCCAGGCCTCTGTGTGAGAGTAATCTAACTACCCAGGCCTCTGTGTGAGAGTAATCTAACAAATACTACAAAATTCTCCAAATTGGTGTAGGGGGTAAAGTGTATGACATACATTGATTTAATTATGTCAGTACTAAGTGTGGTATAAAAATTGGCAACCAAAGTACAGATTTCTTCACTCAAGGGAGAGGGGTCTTCCAGGGTAACAGCTGGTCTCCAACTCTATTCAACATCAATATTCATGATTTAGCAGTATTGTTGGAACAATCTGGAACCCCTGGCCTAACCCTTAAAGTCCAGGTTAACCCAGTTCAAATTTTTGTTATGAGCTTCACACACCACAGAAAAACATGTCATTAACCACCCAGCCAAATCTGAGTGATTAAAAATGTTGCTAAGTATATAAAATAAGGCTTCAAAATCGGTTAAAAATCAGCAGTATTCTCTGGTCCGAGACTGTGGGGGCGTGTCTGCTGAAGGCACCGAAGCCACACCCAATTGCGTGGGGAGGGGGTGTGGAGGGAAGAACCTGTAAAATAGTACCGTTCTCTGGTCTGCATATTGTCACACCTATATTATACCTCGATGTGTCACACTGGCATGCCGTCTCTTTTGTGGTAGGAAGGCACAGCTTTGTGAAAACAGAGAGGAGTTGAAATTACACTTGTCTAATGAGTCAAACGCACAGATGCTTCCTCCTAACCTACCTCCTGACAAACAACACAGGTAAAACTGTAGCTACTCTATACCAACGCGCCAGTGTTACTGCCCTTAGATGCAAAATACAAAAACAGGCAACGAGGAATGTATGAGTCTGTCCCTATTTTCTCCCTGCCACCTCCGGACCCATTCCTATCCCTCCCAGGCGATCCTGTCGTCCCTTGGGATCAATGGAAAAAGTTGTTTAAAATGTACCTTTTAGTCACTGGCTTGAACAGCGCTGATAGCGCGAAGAAGCGTACACTACCGGAGTTGATAATCGGGACAGACTCATCTACTCTCGTTGGCAATGTTATGTGTGAGAATAACGAGCACTCGGCTTCAACTTTCCTGCAACATATCCAACAGAACTGGAATGTTCAGCCAGTAGCCGCCGAGCACCGCTTCACTGGGAGAGGGTGCGTCTTTCTCCAACTGCAGCTGGTCTACCTAACCATCCCCCTCGCTCCCGCCTCCCGGTCTCCCGCTGGAGAAATATACTGTAACCATTACCGGTGAACCCATACGCACATCAGGTCCCACAAATATGGCAGGCAGTTTCTGTATAGTTAACGCTTATAGTCATAATATATCATCCATAACGTTATTTGGTGGGTGGTCGCCTGGTCGGTGCTGCTAGCTATGTTAGCTAGACTAAGGTTATATACACACTCCCATCTGCAACAAACTACATAGCTAATGTTAGCTATAATTCCTCCTAAGATGACATATAATTCATCATAGCTGACATTACCACATAAATGTCAAGACACATATTTTGTAGATTAACGTAGCACTGTATTTTCCTATTGCTTACGTTACCTAGCTAACGTTATAACGTTAATTAGCTATAAGCACACAAGGCAGCGGTGTCGGCACCAAAGGTTGATGCGACAGGAGGAGAATGGAGGCCGGGGACGGAGATGGTTGGCTCCGCCGAATTCACCAGGACCAGTCGTGAGTCCGTGAAACCCAAAAGCCTCATATTATAATTGCAGAAGCTTTCGGGAGTGAAATGTTTGCTGCAGAGGCGGGCGCTAGCGGTGACAGACTCCTCTGTAACACCATGGCTCTTCAAAAATGCTAACCATTTGCTTCTCATTTCAGCTTTACTCGGGAGTTGAAAGAAGGAGACCCTTATCATCCCATTCCTGCTGGCATCCAGGAAGGATGCATTTTCGTTTAGTTTTATGCATAGGCATTGCTTACTAAGAAAAACTAGCTAATTCTAGACTGCTGGTTAAAACTAGCTAATTCTAGACTCAAGATTGAGCAGGAGAACCGAAGATTCAAATCCGTTCTAGCTTTATATAGTGTTAGGGCGGGGATATGCTAAGAACACCGCTCTACGTCAACAAGTACCGTTTTAAGCCCGCCCAGAAAATCCAGAAATAAAAATTGGTCAAAAACACAAAACTGGTCTAACTTCACAATTCAGTACTACACATGGTTCATCCCATTTTTACATGTTATCAGCAATGCATCACTAACACATAGAATGTTTTTTCAAGCAAATCTCTGATTTTGGTTAACTGGGACTTTAACAATAAGGAAGTAAAATTCCTGTTATATGCTGATGACCTGCCTGCTACCTGCTATATAGAAGGCGAGAAGTAGCATGCTACTTCAGAACTGTGCCTGCTACCTCTCGCCTGCTATTCTCGCTTGCTACCTCACCTGCTATATTGGCGAAAAAAACGGCGAAAAACGTAGCATAGTTCAGAGCATGCTATTCCGGATGCTACGTCACTGTTCAGCGAGATTTTCAGGACAGCTGTCACGCCAGTGATTGTCAGGCGGGGCAGAGCGAAGGAGTTTTTAAATGTAAGTGTTCGTATTGTATGTGTTGGCTATGTGTTGTGTTTTCTTTTGGGCCCAGTATGTGTTTGGTGTTGTCTTGGTGTTTTGTGTTTTTGTCTCCCCCTTCTGTTTCTTAATTGTTCTCAAGCTTCTGGCAGATGCGGTTCCAATCATCAGTCATCACTCCTGGATCCAATCATCCAATCGCCTGGTGTCCCTCCCCTATATATATATGTCCTTTTTTGTTCAGTTCTGTCTCTCTTACCCGAGCCGTGGCAGAGCTCTGGGTAGGTAGAGCGGTTTGGTTTTGTTCAGCCTTCTTGTTTGAGTTATTGGTTAACATTTTGTTGGAGCTTCAAAGTAGTTATTAGTTGTTACCCTGATCCTTGTTTTGCTTAACAGCCCACTTTAGTTGTACTCATTTGTTTGTCTGTGTTTTGTTAACTGTTTCTTTCTGTTTGCACACAGGGAGCGGTGAGCAAGGCCTTAGACACCCCGGGGTTTCCATTTTTTCACCACACGTAGCTATTTTCTGTTAGAACCCCAGTTTTTGTTGTGGTCACCATTCCTTGTATTTTGTTGGGTGCTTTGCACCTGTTAAGGGAGGGGCGGGGATTTATTTTTGGTTATTTTTATTTTGGTGACACATTTAGTTTCTCACTGACTTCCCTGTGTTGCTTTTGTTTGGTAATAAATGATCTTTATTGCATATTAGTGTCTTGGTTTTGTGTACCTGCACCCTCAGTGACCCATTGTGTCGCCCTATGTTGCGCTCTTCTGCCTCGGGCCACCAGGGGGCATAACAGTAAGTATTGACTTAATTTGTCGATGAAAACAATTATTTTTTCCGTCAGATATCTGAGTTATAACAACACGGAACTACAAATGCAGTTGTGTATATATGTGGGGTAGAAATTAGATTTTGAGAACTCACATTGTCGTAGTTAACTAGTAGCCCTGTAGCCATGGAAACGCAACGTTACCGGCTAAGTTAGCCGGCCAGTGGAGCGGTCATGTACGTAACGACGTAACCCACGCATTCCCGTCACCTGACTCGAGTAGCATGCTACATTTTCTCGCCTGCTATATCGTTTTTGTGGAGTAGTAGGTACGAAGTAGCATGCTTCTTCTCGCCTGCTATGTAGCAGGTAGCAGGCATTTCGGACACGGCCCTGGTGTTGTCACCCACACAAGGTCTACAATAGTGGTGGGAGGGGTTAACCGGATTGGAGAGCCTTCAAATGCCTTACCGGTTACTAAAAATCACTAACCTGTATTAGTTTTTTTCTTTTTTGGCAATTTAAATCATGTATAATAAAAAAATACTGCTAACCAGCCTCTGATTATTAAATTAATCTGTCGAGTCCGTTTCTATGGACGTAATGCAAGTGACGATGTGATCGCGTTAAGCCGTTCTTCTTCGTTCGTTATAATAATGCTGTTTTATTCTGTCTCGTCTTTTATTTCATAGGAAGGCTCGCTAGGGCAAACTCCATCAAAGTGGGCCTCCCCTCTGAAAACAGTGACACACCCGCGCCCCCCTAACCCCCCAAATTTGTCCATTATGCAAGGCAGCGTTAGCTAGCCCATAACGTTACACAGCGAAGTTAGCTCGGTGGCACCGGTTGCTAGTTAACGTTTTCTCACAATACATTCATGCCTGCGGGGGGAGGCTCTCTGCACTATCCACACATTTAGTATACATCTCTTACTTAAGATTTATTTTGATCTTCTGACCTTTAAAATCACGTTTCATTCATAAAAACCAGACATCTTAAAAATTAAAAACATGTTTTTCCTTTTTTTCTGACCATTCCTCCGCGCCTCCCCTGAATTTCTTTGGGGCCCCCCAGGGGAGGCTCGCCTCACAGTTTGGCAATGCCTGCGCTAGGGAATAGGGACAAGTGAAGAAGTCTACAGCTTCATCTTACACTAAACCGAATATATTCATCTGATCATGATTCCTGACAAATGTTTATTGTTTTGTCATATTGAGAGTAGTTCGTTCTTGGTTTTGACAGAGCTCTTATGCGTAAAGATAGGCGAGACGGGATCAAGTGCAGATTGTTTGACCGAGTTGGCCTATAGGCCTATAGTGTTTTATTTTAGAGATTGAATCAGACTTGTGTCCGTGATTTTTTCGAGCCGACAACTTCTGATATATGGGCTATAATATTCTGAATGCACAATGCAGGCTCCGTGTCTCCATGTTCGTTTTTGTATCTGTAGCCTACAGCTTTGGTGCTACAGCAGCGCTTGTTTATTAAAGCGTGTTTCTCTCTTCATTGTGTTGTTTTTGTCACATTATCATTGATAGTAGGAATTTCTATACGTGCACCTCTCATGCTTTTTGCAACGTTGCCTGTATCAAAACCCACGTAACGTTAGGCCTATTTTAGTCTCATTAATTAACGCAACTTGCTCAACGGGTAACCGGTTAACCGGAAGAAATATGGCTGTTATACCGGAAAGGAAAATATGCAATTTCTCCCACCCCTAGTCTACAACAACACCTGGACCTCCTAGAGCAGTACTGTCAGAACTGGGCCCTGACAGTCAACTTTAATAAATCTAAAATCATGTCTTCCAAAAGAAGCCCAGATCTCAGGAAACCAAATATCAATTCAAATTAGGAAACACTTGTGTAGATCACACCCTAAATTATGATTACCTCGGGCTCAAAATCAGCGCCTCAGGTAACTTTGGGCTGGCAGTGAATGCACTGAAACAAAAAGCATGTAGAGCATTTTACGCAATTAGAATACATTTTCATAAAATAGATATACCCATTAGAATAATTTGGACAAAAATATTTTATAGTGTAATCCAACCAATTGCCCTTTATGATAGCGAAATTTGGGGTCCACTCAGTCATCAGGACTACACTAGATGGGACAAGCATCCCATAGAGACCCTGCATGCAGAATTCTGTAGATCCATATTAAACATCCAAAGAAAAACACCAACCAATGCATGCAGGGCAGAATTAGGCCGCTATCCATTGAATATTAACATTAATAAAAGATCCCTTAAATTTTGGTTACATCTTAAATCGAGCCCCCAAGACACACTGAGATTTCAGGGGCTGCAAACCCAGGAGCTGAACCCCAATAAGAGTCCCTTATGTCTGCTGGTCCGAAGACTTACTAATCATACAACACCTAGCACTATACCTCAGACCAGCACTGCTTTCCAACAATAATCAGAGTAAACCAAATTGTTAAACTAACAAGAAAATGCTTATTTGGAACATTGGATGAATCAAACTAAAACACAAAACAAACATACTTGCTATTTGGCCCTAAACCATTAATATAAATTGGCAGAATATCTCTTTACTGTCAGAGATACAAAGCAGAGACAAGTCCTGACCAGATACAGACTGAGTGACCACAGTCTAGCTATAGAGAAAGGAAGACACAAGAAGTCATGGCTACCACCAAATGAAAGTCAGTGATCACTGCATGACAGGTGAGGTAGAGACAGAGATGTACTTCCTCTTAAAATGTGAAAAATATAAAAATATGAGAACAGAATACTTTAATAAATGTAATTTGTTGGTGCCACACTTCACAGAGTTGGATGAAAATGAGAAACTACAAATCCTATTAGGAGAGGGACACGCGGCACACCTAGCTGCCAGATACAGTATGAGACCGCATGTGACAAACTGAGAGACACATGATCAAACATGAATATGACTATCTTGACGTGAACACAGACACACTCTCTCACACACACACACAAATACACACACACACACAATCACAGCTGATTTGTATCCGTATAATTAAAATTTCTGTTAATAGTGATAATTTTATTATACGTTTTGTTTTATTTTTATGTTTGTCAAAAGTGATCTGTTCGTTTTGAGTAATCCCTTGTTCTTATTAATATAACAATATCAACACACACACACACACACACACACACACACACACACAAAAACAAACACAAATATACACACACAGACACATACACACACACACACACATAAACACAGATACACACACATGCGCATGCACACGCAAACACACGTTCGAGCAGAGCAAGGGTTTATTGTTTTATTTTTTTCTATTTCCTTAAATCTTATGAATTATATGATGATTTATTTTATTTTTTTCTCTCTTCCCATTTTTTTTACGAGTATCTTAGTATAACAATTGTTACTTTTACCTTGTTGCTTTGGCAAAATTGTTCAAAGAACTTTCATGCCAAGAAAGCTATTGAAATTGAAATCGAATTAGAGAGAGTGGGAGAGTGTGGGGGAGAAGGAGAGAAAGAGGGCAAGGGAGAGAGAGGGGGTGGAATAGAGAGAGAGAGAGAGATGCCCAGACTGACCAACAGAGGGGTCAGTGGTGTATTCAGCGAGAGGACAGTGTTACTACGGTGCCCTAGTGGAGAGAGGCTGTTATCTGTGTTCAGGAGAGCAGAGGAGCTCCAAAGTCCTCATATCTATACCTCCTATAGGCTCCAGAGTCTTCATCATATCTATACCTCCTATAGGCTCCAGAGTCCTCATCATATCTATACCTCCTATAGTCTCCAGAGTCCTCATCATATCTATACCTCCTATAGGCTCCAGAGTCCTCATCATATCTATACCTCCTATAGGCTCCAGAGTCCTCATATCTATACCTCCTATAGGCTCCAGAGTCCTCATATCTATACCTCCTATAGGCTCCAGAGTCCTCATATCTATACCTCCTATAGGCTCCCGCCCCTGAATCACACGCCCACTTTCATTTGCTAAATGTGAAAAGCTCTCGCCTATCCAGTCAGTAACAGAATCTAATGGGGTTGTAGTGGGTTTAGACTGGGTCTCTAGTGTTGATTTCTCTGGGTTTTTGTGCTCTTTGTGACGCTGGGGGGAGGGGTTATCTTTAGGGTCAGGGTTAGAGGGGAGGGGCTACAGAGGTTCACCATCACACAGAGCCCTCTCTGCTCCACACTAAACCCTTATACCTCTATTAGAACTTTCTGCTAGACTGTGGTGTGTGTGTGTGTGTGTGTGTGTGTATGTATGTGTGATTGTGTGTGTGTGTACATGTTGTGCATTATGTATGTGTGTGTTTGTATGAGTGTGTGTGTGCATGTGTGTGTGTTTGTGTGTACATGTTGTGCCTTATATGTGCGTGTGTGTGTGCGTGTGTGTATATGTGTGTGTGTGTGAGAGAGAGAGAGAGTCAGCCAAATCACCAAACGCTTGTAGAACTGGAACAATGCCTCCTAACATTCCCTGCTCTGTGCTTGTCTGACTTTTGACCCCCCTGTAGAGACATTGGAGTGGCGCGACATGTGACAGCAACCACATGGAACCCACAGCACCATGTAGAACCCACAGCACCCCATAGAACCCAGGGACTTCATAGAACCTGTCCCTGTGTTCTGGAACAATCTCCCAGCCTGAGGTGACAGTAGTCTGTCTCTGTCTGGTCTCTCTGTGTGAGAGACTCCTGAGGTGAGAGTAGTCTGTCTCTGTGTGGTCTCTCTGTGTGGGAGACTCCTGAGGTGACAGTAGTCTGTCTCTGTCTGGTCTCTCTGTGTGAGAGACTCCTGAGGTGAGAGTAGTCTGTCTCTGTGTGGTCTCTCTGTGTGGGAGACTCCTGAGGTGAGAGTAGTCTGTCTCTGTCTGGTCTCTCTGTGTGGGAAACTCCTGAGGTGAGAGTAGTCTCTGTCTCTGTCTGGTCTCTCTGTGTGGGAGACTCCTGAGGTGAGAGTAGTCTCTGTCTCTGTCTGGTCTCTCTGTGTGGGAGACTCCTGAGGTGAGAGTAGTCTCTGTCTCTGTCTGGTCTCTCTGTGTGGGAGACTCCTGAGGTGAGACTAGTCTCTGTCTCTGTCTGGTCTCTCTGTGTGGGAGACTCCTGAGGTGAAAGTAGTCTCGTCTGGTCTCTCTGTGTGGGAGACTCCCCTCAACTCAGCCCGTGAGGTCATTATGATGTCATCACATTCACTACATGACAACCTCTTTCCCTTCCCATATCATGTCCTGAATGATATCACACACACGCACACACACACACACACATACATACACACATACACACACACACACACACACACACAGGGGGTAAATGTGCTCTTAGTAGCATATTGTCCCCCAAGCTGGGTACCAGCCCAGATCAACCCTGCAGACGCCAGACTAAACAATACCTCATACCTGCCCTATCACACAGCAACAATATGATAAGGCTGGCTCTGTTTGGATTAGTGTGTGTGTGTGTGTGTGTGTGTGTGTGTGTGTGTGTGTGTGTGTGTGTGTGTGTGTATGTGTGTGTGTGTGTGTGTGTGTGTGCATGTTGGGCATGGAGTCCTGTGTGGTAGAGGTCGACTGATAGTGGATTTTTAAAGGCCGATATAATAACGATAGTTTGTAGCAGGAAAAAGCTGATACCGATTTATCGGCCAATAGCAAAAAAAAGGAGAAAAATTGGCACTGTCAAATAAATTAAATAGCTATATAAATGAATCTGGATCATCACAACTCGGAGTAGGCTAAAAAGCAACGAGTAATGAAAACGCAGAGGGATCAGGCCTACCTGTCATGTTTCTAGCCTCAGGCCTTTAAGCCTCTACTACTGTACCTGCACACACCTGCCCTCTGTTACCTGTTAGGCCTACATGATCAACGGTTCATTACATATTTCCCTCACTATTCATTTCTTCTATGAATGATTGTGTTTCACTGAGGAGAATCTCTAAGAATGTCTTCCTCAGACCCAAGAGTAGAAGGCTATATCCAGGACATTGTTAAAATCTCCCCTTGTCTTTGTTTTTGTCTTCAATCAAGTTCAAATGAAGCAGCCTACTGCTTTTCGCCATTTGATTGGTGGCTGTGATCCAGATCCTTGTTATTCAATATAGCTAATAGTTGTTATTTTTTTATAGATATAAAGTATATTAAAAATGTAAGGGAACATTCTTAAGTGTGATTTGGTGGATCAGGCCGACATCGTTTGAATATGGTCTATTTACATTGGGTGGAGGCTGGGCAGCCATCAGCCACTATCAGAGTCCAGCTCAGCAGATAACCATAGTTTAAAAAACGTCCTATCAGAGTCCAGCTCAGCAGATAACCATTTAAAAAAGTTTTATCAGCGCTAATTAATCTGCAAAACCGCTTAATCGGTCGACCTCTACTGTGTGGGGTCCTGTGTTGGGCATGGGGTCCTGTGTCACTACCTACAGTGTCACTATACCTGTCTACAGCGTCACTACAGTACCTGTCTACAGCGTCACTACTGTACCTGTCTACAGTGTCACTACTGTACCTGTCTACAGCGTCACTACTGTACCTGTCTACAGCGTCACTACTGTACCTGTCTACAGTGTCACTACTGTACCTGTCTACAGCATCACTACTGTACCTGTCTACAGTGTCATTACTGTACCTGTCTACAGTGTCACTACTGTAGCTGTCTACAGCGTCACTACTGTACCTGTCTACAGTGTCACTATCTGTGACCAGAGCACTTTGCTGTGTGTCTTTGCGCTGGAAGCTGTCTGTAGCAACTCTGCCTGTCATTGGATGTGCTTGTGTTTCATAAGTAATACATGCAAGTGTGTGTGTGTGTCTGTGTATATGTGTGTGTGTGTGTGTGTATGCGTGTGTGTGTGTATGTGTGTGTACTGTATGTGTGTGTGCGTGTATGTGTGTGTGTGTATGTACAGTATGTGTGTGTGTGCGTGTTTGCGTGTGTGTGTGTATGTGTGTGTGTGTGTGTCTGCGTGTATGTGTGTGTGCATGTACAGTATGTGTGTGTGTGTGTGTGTGTATGTGTGTTGTGTGTGTGTATGTGTGTGTATGTGTGTGTGTGTGTGTGTGTGTGTGTGTGTGTGTACTGTATGTGTGCGTGTGTGTGTGTGTGTGTGTGTTGTGGTGTCCTCTCCCTCACCCTGCAGTAATGCAGTGTATCAGATCTCTGTCTCTATCCAGGTGAAACCTCAAAGAAGTTAATCTTTAGCCAAACATGCCGGTACACCTGAACTCTCCACACTAGTGTTGTCAAAAATATCGATTTTTCGATTCATATCGATTCTGAATATTTAAAACAGTTTCAATACTAATTTCCCGCAATATCGATATTTTCCACACTATCGATACCAGCTGGCTTTCTCGCTCTGTCTTCTCTCCTACAGCGAGTTGTTGACACACAGGCACACACACGCTGCTGCTCTGCACACATGGCCCCGCCCCCTCCCCCTCACAGACCTGTCTGGTCAACAAATCCTCTCACTCGCTCCGAAGATGGCAAGTGCAGAGCCTTCGCGACTCGTGGATAAAGAAAACAGCAGAAGTGCTGTTTGGAAGTACTTCGGGTTTGAAGCAAATGACGAAGGAAAAGCTAAAGATGCCACGAAGCCCATTTGCAAGCGTTGTTCCAGAGTAGTGCCAACGAAAGGTGCAAACACAACAAATTTAGCAAAACACCTCTAGGACCGACACGCGGATCTCTATAAAGAATTTAGAGAGGGTGACAGCTCCACTTTCAACATCACTGAAACATTAAACAAAATGGCCCAGTAAACTATTAACTTTAGTTTAATACATGAACTCTAGTTTAATACATCCATGAGCTTGCTATCGAAACGCCGCATTGACTGTGTGTGTGTGGGGGGGGGGGGGGCGGTAGATAAGATAGCTAACGTGAAGCTAAGCTAGGCTAGCTAATCCCCCTCAAAGCTATCCAGCAATGGGCCAAAGCAGTCAATGTGGCGTCTGAATAGCTGAGGGGAATTAGCTAGCTCACTACTAGCTAGCTCATGAATGTAAACTAGAGCTAGTTAGCTTAGCTTCGAGAATGGCTGTTGGGCTAACAGGACAGCACCAGCTATCAAGCCTGAGGAATCTTGAGTTAATGGTCAGTAAATCAACTCAGATGCTGTTATGCTTAAAACACAGTACTATTAACTTTACTTAATTTCTAAGATTAGATTAGATAATAGAGTTATTTTTAAAGGTCGGATCTAAAGAGAAACCAAGGTTTTTAAAAGTGATATTTCTCTTCTCTTATAGTACCAGAGAGAAGCTGAGGAGAATCGACCAGCAACAAAAGCGACACACACACAGCCTACCCTACTAGCTGTATTTGAACAACAAAGAAAGTCTGATGCAAAATCAAATGAAACCAAGAAACTGAACAGGGCTGTAGCAGAGTACATATGCATGGATCAGGTCCCCGTGTATACTGTTGAGAAACCTGGGTTCAGACAACTTCTTGGACAGTTAAATAACAAGTATGCCCTTCCTTCACGGAATAATTTCATGTACACTGAAATCCCCGCCCTATACAATGAAACAAAAGATAAAATCATGGAGAGCCTTGGGGGAAAACCCTTCTTTTCATGCGCCACTGACCTGTGGACCAGCAGGGCCACATCCACATTCATGGCAGTAACTCTGCAGTTTATAACAGAATCCTGGGACATGCAGAGCTGGTGTTTGGGCTGTGTTGGGCTGCACTCAGAGCACACAGGGGACAGCTTGAGGGAGGCGTTGGAGGAGATGGTACATGAAACATGGGAGCTGGACATGTCAAATATGGCTGGCATCACCACTGATAATGCCTCAAATAACAAGAAAGCATTTCAGCAGGACTTCACATGGGTCCCCTGCTTTGGGCACAACCTACACCTAGCCATTAGCAAGGGCCTGGATATAGACCGTGTGTCTGGAGCGCTGTCGAGGCTGAGGAAGACAGTCTGCTTTCAGCAGGTCAAAAAATCGAAAATTGTATGCCCTCAATGTTGTCAATTTCTCCCCGTGGTATCGAAAATGGTATCGAGTATCGATACTTTTCAAGGTATCGTATCGAAGTTAGAAATTCCAGTATCGTGACAACACTACTCCACACACACACACACACACACACACACACACACCCCTGAACTCTCCACACACACATACACGCACACACACACACACACCTGAACTCTCCACACACACACACACACACACACACACCTGAACTCTCCACACACACACACACACACACACACACACACACACACACCTGAACTCTCCACACACACCTGAACTCTCCACACACACACACACACACACACCTGAACTCTCCACACACACACACACACACACACACCTGAACTCTCCACACACACACACACACACACACACCTGAACTCTCCACACACACACCTGAACTCTTCATACACACACACACACACACCTGAACTCTCCACACACACACACACACACACACACACACACACACACACACACACACACACCTGAACTCTCCACACACACACCTGGACTCTCCACACACACACTTGAACTGAACTCTCCACACACACACACACACACACACACACCTGAACTCTCCATACACACACAACTGAACTCTCCACACACACACACACACACACACACACACACACAGCTGAACTCTCCACACACACACACACACACACACACCTGAACTCTCCACACACACATGTAGACGCTCACCTGGGGCGGCTCCCCACAGCAGCCATACAGAGAACTTACAGCAAGTAGACTCAGCACACACACACACGCACACACACGCACACACACACACGCACACACACACACACTCACACGCACACACAGACACGCACAGCAGTAGTACATGACATACTGTCCAGGATAGAACATACTACACTATAAGTGTGTAGTGCGAGACAGATGAAAAGCTGAAAGTATTAAACCAGCTCAATACTTGCTGATAGTGAACACTGACCCTGTGGAGAAGGTCGGTGTGTTCTAGACACAATACACACCGTCTTCCTCTCAACAGTGACCTTCTGACACCTTCACATGAGCGCTTGTTGAGACTTCTGCTCCAGGCCAGTTTCACACTGAGTGTGTAGATGCAGACAGCTGGACCCTAGGCTGGAGACGCCCCTGTCAAGGGTCACTATGACCAGGCAGCATGACGACAGGTCAGGAGCAGAACAGGATATTATGACTGGGGGGACCAGTGAGACACTTTCCTATTATTACACTGATTATCAGAGATCTCTTTCAGATGCAATCAGCCATTTCCCCTGAGATTCATATATATATATATATATATATATATAGAGAGAGAGAGAGAGAGAGAGAGAGAGAGAGAGAGAGAGAGAGAGAGAGGGATAGAGGGAGAAAGAAAGAGAGACGGAGATGTGGTTTGAGAGAGAAGGAGACAGGGAGGTGTGAGATCTACAGTAATTTGACTGTTAACATAATTAAATGGGTTTACTGTAAATCCCTTCATCAACCCTAACGCTGCGGTCACACACTTGCGTTTGATGCGTGTCCGTCAACGTATGGCGGAAGGCGTGTCTTCCGCACGCAACAACAACCAATCACATTGTCCAAAACTGCGCTCGCAACAGCCAGTAGATTCTCCGAACCTGCTAGCGCGCACTATTTTGAAAACCCACCCAGCTTTTCGTTTAGTGCTGTCATGGATGCTAATCTGATCGAACGTGTGGCGATCGTCTATGCATTGTGGTTGAGGCAACGTGAACGTGGTGCCCACAGGTATTGGGTACATCCTATCCTGACAAACATCGAAAAATGTGAAAATCCCGCCTTGCGATGACGTCTTTCTCCGTCAAGACATCTGATTGGTCGACAGCTCCAGCAACGCATCTGAAAGTTGAACATTTCTCAACTTTCGACGCTAGTAACGCAGGCAACGCAACGCACCGGGACAACAACGGAACCAGAATGCCATTCGGCTGCAGCCATTGAAAGTGAATGGAATCCGTCAATGTTGACGCATCAAACGCAAGCGTGTGAGCAGCCCATAACCCTTCTATGACCCCAACCCTTCTCTGACCACAACCCTAACCCTTCTATGACCACAACCCCAACCCTTCTCTGACCACAACCCCAACCCTTCTCTGACCACAACCCCCAACCCTTCTCTGACCAC
This sequence comes from Borostomias antarcticus, assembly GCF_949987555.1. Classification (NCBI taxonomy): domain Eukaryota; kingdom Metazoa; phylum Chordata; class Actinopteri; order Stomiiformes; family Stomiidae; genus Borostomias; species Borostomias antarcticus. The sequence goes on along the minus strand of NC_140236.1, from coordinate 18,853,494 downwards.
AACCCCAACCCTTCTCTGACCACAACCCTAACCCTTCTCTGACCACAACCCTAACCCTTCTCTGACCACAACCCTAACCCTTCTCTGACCACAACCCTTCTCTGACCACAACCCTAACCCTTCTATGACCACAACCCCAACCCTTCTCTGACCACAACCCTAACCTTTCTATGACCACAACCCCAACCCTTCTCTGACCACAACCCCAACCCTTCTCTGACCACAACCCCAACCCTTCTCTGACCACAACCCCAACCCTTCTCTGACCACAACCCTAACCCTTCTCTGACCACAACCCTAACCCTTCTCTGACCACAACCCTTCTCTGACCACAACCCTAACCCTTCTATGACCACAACCCCAACCCTTCTCTGACCACAACCCCAACCCTTCTCTGACCACAACCCCCAACCCTTCTCTGACCACAACCCCAACCCTTCTCTGACCACAACCCTAACCCTTCTCTGACCACAACCCTAACCCTTCTCTGACCACAACCCTTCTCTGACCACAACCCTAACCCTTCTATGACCACAACCCCAACCCTTCTCTGACCACAACCCTAACCCTTCTATGACCACAACCCCAACCCATCTCTGACCACAACCCCAACCCTTCTCTGACCACAACCCCAACCCTTCTCTGACCACAACCCTAACCCTTCTCTGACCACAACCCTTCTCTGACCACAACCCTAACCCTTCTATGACCACAACCCCAACCCTTCTCTGACCACAACCCCAACCCTTCTCTGACCACAACCCCCAACCCTTCTCTGACCACAACCCCAACCCTTCTCTGACCACAACCCTAACCCTTCTCTGACCACAACCCTAACCCTTCTCTGACCACAACCCTTCTCTTACCACAACCCTAACCCTTCTATGACCACAACCCCAACCCTTCTCTGACCACAACCCTAACCCTTCTATGACCACAACCCCAACCCTTCTCTGACCACAACCCCAACCCTTCTCTGACCACAACCCCAACCCTTCTCTGACCACAACCCCAACCCTTCTCTGACCACAACCCCAACCCTTCTCTGACCACAACCCTAACCCTTCTCTGACCACAACCCTAACCCTTCTCTGACCACAACCCTTCTCTGACCACAACCCTAACCCTTCTATGACCACAACCCCAACCCTTCTCTGACCACAACCCCAACCCTTCTCTGACCACAACCCCCAACCCTTCTCTGACCACAACCCCAACCCTTCTCTGACCACAACCCTAACCCTTCTCTGACCACAACCCTAACCCTTCTCTGACCACAACCCTTCTCTGACCACAACCCTAACCCTTCTATGACCACAACCCCAACCGTTCTCTGACCACAACCCTAACCCTTCTATGACCACAACCCTAACCCTTCTATGACCACAACCCCAACCCTTCTCTGACCACAACCCTAACCCTTCTCTGACCACAACCCCAACCCTTCTCTGACCACAACCCCAACCCTTCTCTGACCACAACCCTAACCCTTCTCTGTCCACAACCCTTACCCTTCTCTGACCACAACCCCAACCCTTCTATGACCACAACCCCAACCCTTCTCTGACAACAACCCTAACCCTTCTCTGACCACAACCCTAACCCTTCTATGACCACAACCCTTCTCTGACCACAACCCCAACCCTTTTCTGACCACAACCCTAACCCTTCTCTGACCACAACCCTTCTCTGACCCCAACCCAACCCTTCTGACCCTAACCCTTCTCTGACCACACAGCTGCATGTATCCTGCCAAGGTAATTAATATATGACATAATCTGATTATATTATTTTTGTATCTATATATTTATATACATATATATATGTATATATATATATATATATATATTTCTTATGTTTTTTTTACATTTAATTTTGTTTTATTTTATTATTTTAATGTATATATCATATCTCTCTGGTTAATACTCCATTGGATTGCATTGACAAATGTAACATATTTTATGTAATGAATGTGTATATGTGTATGTATATAATTGTGTATTATTATTCTGCTTTGGCAACAACGGTTTATTACTATTCATGCCAATAAAGCTTATTTGATTTGATTTGAGAGAAGGACAGAGAGAGAGAGAGAAGGACAGAGAGAGGGGGGAGAGAGAGAGATAGAGAGGGACAGAGAGAGAGAGAAGGACAGAGAGAGGGGGGAAGACAGATAGAGAGGGACAGAGAGAGAGAGAAGGACAGAGAGAGGGGGGAGAGACAGATAGAGAGGGACAGAGAGAGAGAGAAGGACAGAGAGAGGGGGGAGAGACAGATAGAGAGGGACAGAGAGAGAGAAGGACAGAGAGAGGGTGGAGAGAGAGATAGAGAGGGACAGAGAGAGGACAGAGGGGGCGGGGGAGAGAGAAGGAGAGGGAGAGAGAGAAAGAGAGAGAGGAAGTAAGAGTGGAGAGAGAGAAAGAGAGAGAGAGGGAGTGAAAGAATGGAGAGGGATAGGGAGAAGGAGAGAGAGGGAGAGAGAGTGGAGAGAGAGAGAGGAAGTAAGAGTGGAGAGAGAGAAAGAGAGAGAGAGGGAGTGAAAGAGTGGAGAGGGAGAGGGAGAAGGAGAGAGAGGAGAGAAACCTAACACATCCTAACACATTCTAACACATTCTAACACATCCTAGACCTGGGAGGACACATCCTTACACATCCTAACACATTCTAACCCTGGGAAGAAACAAGGGGTTGGTTTGTATCAGGGGTACAGCATGAGACTCAGGGCCACAGGGAGGGGCTCAGATATCAACCAGACCTTTAGAGGGACCCCACTCATCTATGACCTGATAGGTCCCTCCTTCCATATCTCGCTCCCTCCATCCCTCCTTCCCTACCTCCCCCCTTCCCTCCCTCCCTTTCCCTATCTCCCTCCTTCTCTCCCTCCCTTTCCCTACCTCCCTCCTTTTCTCCCTCCCCACCCTCTTGCTTTACTGCCTCCTGGGGATGGAGGCTGGGGGGTGGAGAGGGAGGCTAGGAGGTGGAGAGGGAGGCTAGGGGGTGGAGAGGGAGGGTGGGGGGTGGAGAGGGAGGTTGGGGGTGGAGAGGGAGGGTGGGGGGTGGAGAGGGAGGAGCTAAGGGGTGGAGAAGGAGAGGGAGGGTGGGGGGTGGAGAGGGAGAGGGAGGCTAGGGGCTGGAGAGGGAGGGTGGGGGGTGGAGAGGGAGAGGGAGGGTGAGGGGTGGAGAGGGAGGAGCTAGGGGGTGGAGAGGGAGAGGGAGGGTGGGGGGTGGAGAGGGAGGAGCTAGGGGGTGGAGAGGGAGAGGGAGGGTGGGGGGTGGAGAGGGAGAGGGAGGCTAGGGGGTGGAGAGGGAGAGGGAGGGTGGGGGGTGGAGAGGGAGGAGCTAGGGGGTGGAGAGGGAGAGGGAGGGTGGGGGGTGGAGAGGGAGAGGGAGAGGGAGGGTGGGGGGTGGAGAGGGAGGCTGGGGGGTGGAGAGGGAGAGGGAGGGTGGGGGGTAGAGAGGGAGAGGGAGGCTGGGGGGTGGAGAGGGAGAGGGAGGGTGGGGGTGGAGAGGGAGGCTGGGGGGTGGAGAGGGAGATGGAGGGTGGAGAGGGAGGAGCTAGGGGGTGGAGAGGGAGAGGGAGGGTGGAGAGGGAGGAGCGAGGGGGTGGAGAGGGAGATGGAGGGTGGGGGGTGGAGAGGGAGAGGGAGGCTGGGGGGTGGAGATCTCGGGTGGAGAGCTGGAGGCCAGCCCTGAGCTGATTAAAGCTACACTAAGACCACACACATTCTAAAACATCCTAGACCTGGGAGGACACATCCTAACACATTCTAACCCTGGGAAGAAACAAGGGGTTGGTTTGTATCAGGGGTACAGCATGAGACTCAGGGCCACAGGGAGGGGCTCAGATATCAACCAGAACTTTAGAGGGACCCCACTCATCTATGACCTGATAGGTCCCTTCTTCCATATCTCGCTCCCTCCATCCCTCCTTCCCTACCTCCCCCCTTCCCTCCCTCCCTTTCCCTATCTCCCTCCTTCTCTCCCTCCCTTTCCCTACCTCCCTCCTTCTCTCCCTCCCCACCCTCTTGCTTTACTGCCTCCTGGGGATGGAGGCTGGGGGGTGGAGAGGGAGGCTGGGGGGTGGAGAGGGAGAGGGAGGAGCTAGGGGGTGGAGAGGGAGGAGCTAGGGGGTGGAGAGGGAGAGGGAGGCTGGGGGGTGGAGAGGGAGAGGGAGGAGCTAGGGGGTGGAGAGGGAGGAGCTAGGGGGTGGAGAGGGAGAGGGAGGCTAGGAGGTGGAGAGGGAGGCTAGGGGTGGAGAGGGAGGCTGGGGGGTGGAGAGGGAGGGTGGGGGGTGGAGAGGGAGGAGCTAGGGGGTGGAGAAGGAGAGGGAGGGTGGGGGGTGGAGAGGGAGAGGGAGGCTAGGGGGTGGAGAGGGAGAGGGAGGGTGAGGGGTGGAGAGGGAGGAGCTAGGGGTGGAGAGGAAGAGGGAGGGTGGGGGGTGGAGAGGGAGAGGGAGGAGCTAGGGGATGGAGAGGGAGGCTAGGGGGTGGAGAGGGAGAGGGAGGGTGGGGGGTGGAGAGGGAGGACCTAGGGGGTGGAGAGGGAGAGGGAGGGTGGGGGGTGGAGAGGGAGAGGGAGGCTGGGGGGTGGAGAGGGAGAGGGAGGGTGGGGGGTGGAGAGGGAGGCTGGGGGGTGGAGAGGGAGAGGGAGGGTGGGGGGTGGAGAGGGAGAGGGAGGCTGGGGGGTGGAGATCTCGGGTGGAGAGCTGGAGGCCAGCCCTGAGCTGATTAAAGCTACACTAAGACCACACACACCCTGGGAACCAGCAAGTACCTTTCCACTGCTCCAGACAGCCCAGCACATGGGCCTGAGACTGGGGCAGGCCGGTGAGACATGGCCCCAGTGATGCCTGGCTAGGAGCTTCATTAAGCTAAGGTCAGTTCACACGGGATCTGACCTGAAGAAGGTTCCGTCAGGGACAATATTCACAGCAGGAGGAGGAGGAGGAGACTGAAATTAACCTGCTAACCATGTTGTAACAGTTCTATGACAGGAAAAGTCTGACCTGCTATTCCACATTAAACCTGGGTTGCTTTCTAATCCCGGTGGAATGTGTGGAACGGTATCAGACACATAATCTGGCCCTGATCTGACCCGGGATTCCGTGGCCCGTTAGACCCAATCCCAAACAGAATGTGAGCTCATGATCAGGATGTTGACGCCAGGGTAGTCAGTACCCTGCCTAGCTCTGCGCCAGGCTAGTGGTCAGGACCCTGCCTAGCTCTGGACCAGGCTAGTGGTCAGGACCCTGCCTAGCTCTGGACTAGGGTATCCTGCCACACCGAGGCCGCACAGCCGCCAGCGAGCCCGAATCAGAGAGGGTCGATTCCAGAACTAAACCTGGCTGTAGGCTAATGCATAGTATGCTGTTGATGTATTACACAAACACATTCCTCCACCTGTCTTGCTGCAGAATCGACCAATGCTCACCTTTTCCATAGATTAAAAAAAAACTGCTGTTGCCTAGATGTCAATATTGCCGCGCATTATTAAAACAGTAATTCCGCGATGTAGAATCTTTATGACCGCACAAATCATGACGCCCAGCACTCCTGCACAATATTGTATA
>NC_140236.1:18830425-18842925 GCF_949987555.1 Borostomias antarcticus | reverse complement strand
TCTTCCTCTTCCCCTTCTCCTCTCTCTTCCTCCATCCCTCCTCCCCTCTCTTCCTCTTCCCCTCCTCCCCTCTCTTCCTCCATCCCTCCTCCCCTCTCTTCCTCCATCCCTCTCTTCCTCCATCCCTCCTCCCCTCTCTTCCTCTTCCCCTCTCTTCCTCCATCCATCCACCCCTCTCTTCCTCCTCCCCTCTCTTCCTCCATCCCTCCTCCCCTCTTCCTCCTCCGCTCTCTTCCTCCATCCCTCCTCCCCTCTCTTCCTCCTCCCCTCTCTTCCTCCATCCCTCTCTTCCTCATCACCTCTCTTTCTCCATCCCTCCTCCCCTCTCTTCCTCCTCCCCTCTTCCTCCTCCCCTCTCTTCCTCCATCCCTCTCTTCCTCATCCCCTCTCTTTCTCCATCCCTCCATCCCTCTCTTCCTCCATCCCTCCTCCCCTCTCTTCCTCCATCCCTCTCTTCCTCCTCCCCTCTCTTCCTCCATCCCTCTCTTCCTCTCACTCTTCTTCTGCCTCATTTCTGTCTCATGTATCATTCATTTGAATTCTTTATTGGCATGACAAGAAAATACTTCAAGTATTGCCAAATCAAACATGTAAACACAATGAATGACAATTACAATTTAACAATACAAATTCCATTTTAACAATACCACAAAAGACACAAAATAAATGCAGGGGTATTGCTAACAATGAGTCAAACATAAATTATACCCTGAGGTTGTCACAAACTTCGCTGCTATGGATGAGCAATGGGCCTTTTCTAGTAACAGGAATTCAGTCGAGATCACTTTAGTCAAAATTGACCCATTTATTAGCATGCAACAATATATATATGGCATATGAATTTTTACGCATATGAATTTTGGCGGTGTGATCTGTTCGGGGGGCTCCCTGCCTTCCACGCATGTGGAAAGCGGCAATCTAGATGTCCCCCCCCGCTTGGCCCAGAGTGCCGGAAGAGGGAACGGCATCTAGCCCCCTGCCTCTATGACGATCAGAGTAGGCCGTGATCGTGAAGACGCTCGGAGGTAACTCAGCCCACTAAGACCGTCAAAGAGCGCCACAGGGGGACTGCTGTACATTATAGTCCCTGGCCTCCACGGGCCAGCGCTTCGTGGAGTCGGAAGGAGATACAGCCTAGTGTCTCTGCCTCCATGGTGACCGGAGGGACTGCTGGATGGCCCTTCGGAGATGTTTCGGCCCACAATCACCACGGAGAGCCACAGAGACTAAGCTAGTGAAATTCCCCGGCTTCCACTAGCCGACGCATAGTGGAATACCAGAAGAATGCGGTAAATACCCCCCCCAAAATGAACATGCATCGCAGCGTCGAGGCCCTCATGCCTCATGAAGGGGTCGGCAGAGAGTGCTCCGACTACGATGGGCTAGGATGGACAAGCCAATTGCAGCCTGTAAGAACCCGAAAAGCCAGCAGGGGGAGCCCATACCAACAAACATGCTGAGTATGTCCCAATACATAGTATGCCACATGCAGTAGGGCAAAAATACCAGGATGTCCTACTACATCCGGTCGTATTTTGCAGTATGCAAACCAGCAGGCTTTTCTGGCTATTCTGACCCACAATCCTGTGCGCAGCGGAAATGTGCGTCACATGTGCGAGTCGTGACAGCTGTAGACGAATGTCGCGTTATGGACAGCGACCGATGTGGGCAAATTTCAAGGCGCAATGTTATGACAAGGTAGTATGTCCCAATTGAATGCCTACTGCTTGCACAGTACGTACTTTCTAAGGGCAACTGTCATAGGTACTGGTAGTAAGAAGTAGAAGTATGCGATACGGAACACAGCCGCTGTTTCACCAAGTCCCCCAGGGTCCGAACTCGAAAGCGAAGGCCTACTGAACCGTGCCATCCCAACGAACCCTGCGCCGCCCAACGCACGCCCAGCGACCCCCGCGCCCAAGCAGCCGCGCCCCTCTCAGAAGAGCACAACTGCGCAAGCACAAAAGCCACCGGACACACGCCAGACAACGCGGAACTGCCAAGACGGTGCGGACCACGGGCCCCCACCTCCGAAGCGGTCAGTGAATGGAGTGGTTGCATCCATTCTATTAATACATCCACATGTTCCACGCAACAATTACACAATGCATTCATACAATAACCGCTCAATTCGCGCAACCACATGACATCCTCAGTGACACTATGACACAACTCGGTTACAGCCCGCTCATAGCTTTGAGCATCCAAAACGGCCCGGACGCTGGGCCTGGGTAGCGTTCATACGCCGATTAAGACCATCTGCACATGGACTTCAGGGTAGACACCGGGGCGACGGAAGCAGCGGTGGTTGCGTCTCCTATGCGGAGGGAGCGTGCAGTGTACAGGTCCGGTTGGAGCCCGCACGCCAGGCAGAGGGTGAAGAGACTAGCGGCGGACCAGGCTCTCGTCATGGGCTTTCCCTCTCCCGTCAGGAAGAGGGGCTCCTCCCCACCGGCCTGGGGTCTGCCTGTCAGGTAGGAGCTCATGGAGGGCAGAGGACAGAACATGGTGTTATTTCCTGACATATAAACATCCATGCCATCACCAGCCCTGTCTGCTTTTGAGTGCTTCAGGTGCAAGATGAAATAAGCGCGTGAACTGTGACATCTGCCCTCGTGAGGACATATGATGGGTACGGTGGCTGGACTCGGTTGACCTATGACATTTGGACACTCACAAAATGCCATTATAACACTTCAGATTGAATTCACCAGTAGCCTACCACAGGGTTCTCCTCCCAAGGACCAACACAATCACACAACCTTGTCAAATGAGGACACGAAATATAACAGAGTAGAGTAAAAGAAACATACTTTATTACCTTACAATTGCAGCAAAGGGACGGTTACACAGAGACACAAGGGGTATCTGGGCAAGCGCGCCGACTAGTGTCGGGATGTTCTGTATATACTATTCCACACAATACATTGGCGCGTGACTACATGTGTGAGTACCTGATTGGTTGAAACCTTTATCTAATGCTAGTCCTATGGGCTAACTACTTTCGTTTTCCATTCAGCAGATGTGATTAGGGTGTTCTGTTAGTTACATCTTACTGCAACACAGACAGGCTTTTCATTGTGAGGTGTCCTTGGCAGTCAACTTATCTGCTACTGGAACACAGATAATAACTTTTCATGCGTACTGTATTCTGGAAAAGTACAGAGTGTAGGCCTACAGCAGTATTGAAGCTTAACTAGGCCTAAAAAGGCAGGCCTTGTGTTTAAACAACTAATAATAGCACTTTAAAAAATACCTTCCACATTTCCCCCCTTTGATCCATAATATGGATCACTCTACTGTTAACATTACTGGTGAATGATGCTAAGCTAAGCTATCAGAATGGGGAATAACAGAGTACTTGAAAACACATCTAAATAGCCCAGTGACTTTAAAACAGAGTATAAAACATAATAGAACATAGTTACTGTACTGTAACTAGTACAATCATAAAACAACAGTTTAAAATGTCAGGAATGGCATGAGTCTTTAATAGTGAAATTTACAACAGTAATATTGCTTTTGGGTTGACCCTATTGGTCAGTTGCTCAGCTTCTTGGTGGTTTGGTCTTCAGGACTCCAAAAGTCCTCTCCGGTGCTCAACCTTTAGGTGACTGCCAGCTGGTCTGTCACTGTAGGGAGGTGTTTTGTAGCTCGACTAGCAGGGGCCACGGCTCTCGTGTCTACCCGAGTTAGGAGGTCCCCGTGTGGGGTGTATGTTTGTTATCAGTGTCTGGAAATGTGTGTGTGTGCTCAGATCTTGCCTGTTTACTGGTGAATCGCTCCAGGGTTAGCCTCATGGTATTTCTGGAGATCCCAGGCCTTCTGCTGGGCTGGGGACAGGGAGGCTTCTTCATCCTGCAGCAGGACCATCTCGGTGGCGTCTGCTCCCAGGGTGGCTCAGGTTGCTTTGGTGATGAGACACTTGCAGATAGGGATGCCACAGAACACTAGTATTCCAATTAGAACCAGGACACTCACGATCATGGAGACTGCTTTCCCCGCCCAGCCAGAGAAGAACTCGGTCAGCCAATGTAGGTCTCCTCCGGTGGGGGCGGTCTGGCTCAATACTTGTTCAATCATGGTGGCGCTATGTTTGAGATAGTTAGTGACATTGTCTTTGGCGTCTGGGATAAAGAAACAACAACTTATGCCTAACATTTTGCATACTCCACCTTCCCTGGCGGTGCTTACGTCCATTCATATTGGGCTAGGTGGGCGGGTGGCCTTCGCTCTCTCTGGGGTCTCCTAGGTGGTGGGGTCGGGTCCTCCTCTTCTGGGACCTCCTCTGGGTCCGCGGGCTCTGGGACTGGTTGTTCTTCCTTGACAGGGGAAAAACTGGGAAAAGAAGGAATGTCAGTTTGTGGGGTGTCGGGTCCCCCCTTTGTGGGTGACTCTGGCTCACACGATGGGAAGTCTCTGGTGGTTTCCTCTGGGATGTCTTCCCCTCCAGGTTCCTGCTGGTCCTAGGGTGTATCTGTGTCTTTCTCCACAGACCCACCCATACGCCAGCATGCTCTTAGGAGTGGTTATAGCTCCCCAAGGACAGGTTACATTGTGTGTGACATTCCGATAGGTTACCGTGCAGTTGGGGTTGTGGGCGTCGACATGGATGTTGGCTCGTTCTGGTGCTGACAGGTTACTGGAGGTGGGCTGTTTGCATTGTTCCTGATCATTTGGTCAATTGAGAGAACTTAGAATGTCAAATGGTGTGGTGCAATTGATCTGATTGATCTTCTCGAGGGCAGTGGTGGGTCGGGGGTTGACAATTATTTTATTATTTTTTTTCTCCTGTTTTGTGTGATGCCTGGGCAGTACCAGGATGGGGTAAGGATCTGACTAATCCCCCCCTTTGCTCACGTGACCACGTCCGTGAGCAACATGACAGTAATATGTGTAATGTTACAAATATGTAATTACCTTTGCTGCAATTGTAAGGCAATGTCTCTAACGCACACAACACAACAGTCACTTCAATCACAACTTCTTGAATAGTAGTAGTAATAGTAATAGTAATAGTAGAACAGTAGTAGTAGAATGGTACCTTTAATCAGAATGGGGAACGTACTTTATGTGGAACAGCAACACTGTTTAATATCGGAGTCGTTATGGTTCTATTTCGCACCGCTCAGATAAAACACTTCACACAGTCAATGAATTGAAAACCCCAACCAAAAGAATAATTCTTCAACAACTAAAATGTTAAACACAGGCGCAGCACTTCTCTGTGAGCCTATAACCGATGTTTAGGTATGGGAATTCTTGGTCTATGGACGGACTATGTAGTTATAATGTAGCTAGCATTAAAACCTCACCGTGGCAACCAATGTGTATATGTGGACCTTAATAATCTCTTTTATATCCTATGCCGTACGTCACAAGCGCAGCCCTAGGTATATACTCTCATTAAAAAGGAATTTTTAACTTTGTGAACAATTGGTGTACGTTTGGAACTTACTATAATGTCAGAAAAGCAACCTCCAGTTGGTGTGTTGGTTGTCCTTTTTAGGGAGGGATTCCAGGCCTCCCTGCCCCTCTGAGCGGCCCCGCGTCCGCCCTCAACCTCGCTTGGCTAGCAGTCCAACGTAGGCTCACTCAGGCGGGCAGATCAGCTGGAATCCCACTTCTGAACACCAGTGAAATGTGGTGGCTGGACTCGGTTGACCTATGACATTTGGACACTCACAAAATGCCATTATAACACTTCAGATTGAATTCACCAGTAGCCTACCACAGGGTTCTCCTCCCAAGGACCAACACAATCACACAACCTTGTCAAATGAGGACACGAAATACAACAGAGTAGAGTAAAAGAAACATACTTTATTACCTTACAATTGCAGCAAAGGGACGGTTACACAGAGACACAAGGGGTATCTGGGCAAGCGCACCGACTAGTGTCGGGATGTTCTGTATATACTATTCCACACAATACATTGGCGCGTGACTACATGTGTGAGTACCTGATTGGTTGAAACCTTTATCTAATGCTAGTCCTATGGGCTAACTACTTTCGTTTTCCATTCAGCCGATGTGATTAGGGTGTTCTGTTAGTTACATCTTACTGCAACACAGACAGGCTTTTCATTGTGAGGTGTCCTTGGCAGTCAACTTATCTGCTACTGGAACACAGATAATAACTTTTCATGCGTACTGTATTCTGGAAAAGTACAGAGTGTAGGCCTACAGCAGTATTGAAGCTTAACTAGGCCTAAAAAGGCAGGCCTTGTGTTTAAACAACTAATAATAGCACTTTAAAAAATACCTTCCACATGGGTCAATGACAATGTCCGTGTAGAATATTCACCGAGAACCCATAAAAAGCTGCGAGAATGACGGTTTCCAACATTAAACATGAGTAACCGTCAAAACACCCATGCCTCAACCGTGCACTTAACTCATGAAGGAGTGAAGGGAAGACGTTGTCATTGCCTCGTGGGAGCTCTCCGTATGCCGTTAAGGAGGAGCTGGATGGATGGGTTTCCCCAGTAGAAGGATCCAGGCAGCGCATGTGAAATCGCACACCTGCAACAATACTTTTAACAGACGGCGGCCGCAGCCGTCTGGACTCAACACGATGGACTATAAATGCTGATAACACCGAACTGTTAACAGGCATGACAGGTACTTTAAATGTGGAGCAGAACGCAGTGGACAAGACCATGTTGATAATATCAAGGTGCTTTGTTATTGCAGACGAAGAGAATGCGTTTCCTAGACTACTGAGGGCCTGACAGCCAAAAACCAGCCTTCCAGACAATGTACAAGCCAATATGGCAACGCTTGAGATTTGGCACTGTCAGGCTGGCAAGCTAAACAACTTCTCCCCGTTTGCGTGGTTTAGTTCAGGTTTACCTTAACGTTAGCCAGCCAGCGCTAGCTAGCACCAGCTATCTCTTGCCGTCAACATAACTGGGCATCATTACATACACACAGTAGATTGTAGAGCATAATCGTTGTATTGATTTAATGACAACGTACAACTTACTTACGTTGCCCTAAAGTTATCATAACGGTAGCCTAACGCCACTATAGGACTATAGGATGACTATAGGAGCCAAGGCACCGTAGGTTTGAATTAGGCTAGGACTTATACTGTAATTCTATAGTAGGCTACCTACATAGATGACTTCCTTGTATTTCTTAATTGCTCCAAATAATATTCAAAGATAATTTGGTCAGACTATTCATAAGGAATGTCTTTTAGTATAAACAAGTTGAGGAACATTTGCGTTTATCTCAATGTAAATGTTAGAATAATAGCGCTACTGCCGCTTTCTTTCGGAGACGCACGGTAATTGAGCCTGCACTTGTCTTTGAGAGACGGCGGTGTTTTCGGAGACAGAAGCTAAATAGTTTACTAACCGTAGTCGTAGCAGTATTCTAACTGATAAGTAACCTTACTTAGATTGCTCCCGTAAAAGGATTTCGCTGTGTAACTCAATAAAGCGTCCTTTTTGATATTCAATTTATCAAATCAAATCGGATTCCCGTGGAAGTTCTCTTCAGAAGAATGCGCTATGAGCAGCTAACTTAAGCTGTGGAATGAACCATCGGCCTCACAGCCACTGACCCAAAACTATTTAGAAGCTAATAAACTGCAACAACTGCTAAAGGTGCATCGTCGTTGTCGTTTCCGAAGTTTTTTTCCTGCGGCGCGGCGAGTTTACATAGAAAGTCAATACAATTCGCGTGAACTGGGCGGCGGGCGGCACGGGCGGCGCGAATCGCAGAACTCGGCGGCGCGATGGCCAGGATTCGCCGCACGGCTACATTCGCAAAAGTTCAATTTTTTGAACTTTCTGCGGCGGATTCGCACGGCGACCCATTGATCCCGTGGCGAGATTGGCCGAACTGGGCGGCGCAAATTTTCTCGCCGCACCCGGTGTGAACACAGCATAACAGTGCTCACACGCTTGCGTTTGAACATTGACGGATGCCATTCACTTTCAATGGCTGCAGCCGAATGGCATTCTGGTTCCGTTGTTGTCCCGGTGCTTTGCGTTGCCTGCGTTGCTAGCGTCGAAAGTTGAGAAATGTTCAACTTTCAGATGCGTTGCTGGAGCTGCCGACCAATCAGATGTCTTGACGGAGAAAGACGTCATCGCAAGGCGGGATTTTCACATTTTTCGATACCAAGATGGAGGACAAATTTATCATCGCTGTTTGTTTGCAGGATAGGATGTACCCAATACCTGCGGGCACCACGTTCACGTCGCCTCAACCACAATGCATAGCTTGTGCCATTCATTGAAATATTTGAATTTGAATTTTATTAAGGATAGCCCCTTGAGATGCATCATGATCTCATTTTCGAGGGGGTCCAGGAAGATATGTTTCTGTGAATGTTGGTACGGAGAAAAAAGGATTCAAAGATTAAGAGCTGTTCACACTTCTTACAGGACATGGACTTTGACGACAGAATATATGACTATTTAGTGATCCTAGAACTGTTGTTTGTTATATTGAATGGGTTCTTCACAACTTCAATGTTCACACACACACAGTCGGTAGTTCTGGGCTCTGTAGTTCTGGGGTCTGTAGTTCTGGGGTCTGTAGTTCAGGGGTCTGTAGTTCTGGGGTATGTAGTTCTGGGGTCTATAGTTCAGGGCTCTGTAGTTCTGGGGTCTGTAGTTCGGGGGTCTGTAGTTCTGGGGTCTGTAGTTCAGGGCTCTTTAGTTCTGGGATCTCCTCAGCACCAGAGTTACTTGATGCCGCCCACCATGTGGATCCACCAGTTAGCCTGCACGGTCCAGCCCAGCTGCTCACACGCTGAGATCTGCTGCAGGAAGTGAGCCCTGGCCTGGTCCTCGGGCCGGTCCTCCTGCAGCGCCTCCCGCAGGTAGCGCATGTCCTCCGCAGCGCTGAGCTCCGGGATGCCCGTCAGCAGCATGAGGGAGAACAGGGTCACCAGCAGGCCCGAGTGGGAGCGCAGAGACAGGTAGGCCTGGGTACACAGCTCCTAACGGAGGAGAGAGGAGTCACACACAGGTAGGCCTGGGTACACAGCTCCTAACGGAGGAGAGAGGAGTCACACACAGGTAGGCCTGGGTACACAGCTCCTAACGGAGGAGAGAGGAGCACTAGTCACACACACACACCTGTGCATAATCACTATTACAAACACAACAAAACACACTCACTTTATTCAAACCAGACAGGCACCCTATATTCAACACACATCCACATCCACAAATGCATTTAGAGAAGGTTGATGCAAGGAGAGGACAATCGAAAAGACTAGAACCGAGGAGAGACGTGTAGAGGAGAGACTTGTAGAGGAGAGACTTGTGGAGGAGAGACTTGTAGATGTAAGACTTGTAGAGGAGAGACTTATGGAGGAGAGACTTGTAGAGGAGAGACTTGAAGAGGAGTGATGAATGGAGGAGAGACTTGTAGAGGAGAGACTTGTAGCAGAGAGACTTGTAGAGGAGAGACTTGTAGAGGTAAGACTTGTAGAGGAGAGACTTGTAGAGGAGATCCTTGTGGAGGAGAGACTTGTAGAGGAGATACTTGTAGAGGACAGACTTGTAGAGGTAAGACTTGTAGAGGAGAGACTTGTAGAGGTAATACTTGTAGAGGAGAGAGTTGTAGAGGAGTGATGAATGGAGGAGAGACTTGTGGAGGAGGAACTTGTAAAGGAGAGACTTGTAGAGGAGAGACTTGTAGCGGAGAGACTTGTAGCGGAGAGACTTATAGAGGAGAGACTAGTAGAGATAAGACTTGTAGAGGAGAGACTTGTAGCAGAGAGACTTATAGAGGAGAGACTAGTAGAGATAAGACTTGTAGAGGAGAGACTTGTAGCAGAGAGACTTATAGAGGAGAGACTAGTAGAGATAAGACTTGTAGAGGAGAGACTTGTAGAGGAGATCCTTGTGGAGGAGAGACTTGTAGAGGAGATACTTGTAGAGGTAAGACTTGTAGAGGAGAGACTTGTAGAGGTAAGACTTGTAGAGGAGAGAGTTGTAGAGGAGTGATGAATGGAGGAGAGACTTGTGGAGGAGGATCTTGTAAAGGAGAGACTTGTAGAGGAGAGACTTGTAGAGGAGAGGAGAATGGAGGAGAGACTTGTAGAGGAGAGGAGAATGGAGGAGAGACTTGTAAAGGAGAGACTTGTAGAGGAGAGGAGAATGGAGGAGAGACTTGTAGAGGAGAGACTTGTGGAGGAGAATAGAGGCGGGACTTTCTTCTCACCCTGAACCTCTGGAAGTAGAGGCTGGAGCGACCTTTGACCCTGCCCATGACGTACAAGAAGTCAGGCGTGAGGACAAAGGGCACGCGCTCCCTGTTCACGCCCAGGAACCGCTTCCTGTTGCCCAGGATGTGACCAAAGTCGATGTGGAACAGGTTCCCTGGAGAGCAGAGAGAGAGGATTCACACCAACTTGCAAAAATAGTTTCTTATGAAAAAAGTTTTGTTCCCAAGAGCTTCATCAGATAGGAAGCAGGAAATACAGTAACACCTGTTTTTCATCAGGTAGGGGACAATTATGCCCCCTATGATTTTAAATCATGCAGAGACAATGGGGCCCAGAGGACAGGAATGTCACCCACCGTACTGTACCCACCTTGGTCTGTAATCATGATGTTGTCGTTGTGCCGGTCCCCTATCCCCAGGACGTAGGTGGCCACGCAGTAGCCCGCACAGGAGGTGACGAAGCGCTCCATAGCCTGGTAGTGCTGAGAGAGG
This sequence comes from Borostomias antarcticus, assembly GCF_949987555.1. Taxonomy (NCBI): domain Eukaryota; kingdom Metazoa; phylum Chordata; class Actinopteri; order Stomiiformes; family Stomiidae; genus Borostomias; species Borostomias antarcticus. The sequence goes on along the minus strand of NC_140236.1, from coordinate 18,832,236 downwards.
AGGAGGAGGAGGAGGTAGAGGAGGAGGAGAAGGAAGAGGGCAGGGATTTTACCAGATTAGGCTCAAAAATAACAAAGAGGAAGAACTTGAGTGTGTGTTTGAACTGGGAGTGCACATTTTGTGTAAACACAGATTAGGGTAGTGGATATATTTAACAGGAAGTACATCATATCAGAATCTAACAACAAGAACATACTTAACGTGTGCTCAAGCACAGGTACAGTACAGACGCACATACTGGAAGTACACACATACACAGACACACACATTAGAGATTATGGTGTGTGTGTGTGTGTGTGTGTGTGTGTGTGTGTGTGTGTGTCTGGTGTATGTGTGTGTATTTGTGCGTGCAAGATGTTACTTACAATCTCCTGTAGCGGGCACTTTTCTTTGAGCCAATCAAACAGAGCGTTGTTCTTAAACGCCCCTGTCGTGCCCCCCTGTGTCCTCTGAACCGCAGCTATGGTCACCGCCTCCCTCACAATCTCTATCATCCCTGAGGAACCACAGGGAGAATATCACTAACCCTAACCCTCCCTCACAACCCTACCACAGAGTCACTAACCCTAACCCTCCCTCACAACCCTACCACAGGAATATCACTGACCCTAACCCTCCCTCACAACCCTACCACAGAGTCACTAACCCTAACCCTCCCTCACAACCCTACCACAGAGTCACTAACCCTCCCTCACAACCCTACCACAGAGTCACTAACCCTCCCTCACAACCCTACCACAGAGTCACTAACCCTCCCTCACAACCCTACCACAGGAATATCACTAACCCTAACCCTCCCTCACAACCCTACCACTGAAATATCACTAACCCTCCTTCACAACCCTAGTAGATACCCCCTCCCGGTCTGACTCGTGGAGTTTCACGAGATTCTGATGTGGCATTTCAAAATAAAAGCCTTCTAAAGTCTCTTAATCCTGATTGAAGCAGTTTTTGAGACTTTAGAAGGCTTTTATTTTGAAATGGCACATTAGAATCTTGTGCCACTCCATGAGTCTGACTGTGAGGAGGTCTCCTACCACTGTGTAGCATAGAACCCGTGACATTTTGGGGAGTTTTCTTTTAATCTTGATTCAATCCCGATTTGAACCTTTTTTTTTTAAGGTGGACCGGATAATTCCAAACGGGTTCTGAGAAACGGGTTCTAACTTCAGCCTCATATACCTACCTACCTATCTACCTAATACCTACCTACCTACAGTAATACCTACCTACCTACCTACCTACCTACCCACCTACCTACCTACCTACCTACTTACCCATGTTGTGTCCGGTGGAAATGCAGCCATATGGGACCAGATTGAGGTCCAGAGATTTCATCTGCCAGATGGAGTCCATCACCACCAGGGTCTGGCAACATCATCATCATCATCATCTTCATTATCGTCGTCATCATCATCATCATCATCATCATCATCATCATCAACAACAACAACAGAAGAATGACATCACCAACACCAACATACATAGCTCTTAACAAGTATTTTTAATTGCAATTCAGCACCCAAGATTCTACTGTGCTGTTTATCATATACTGCAGTTTAACAACTGAATAAAACCCCTTCCCTCTCTCACCTGAAGGACCAGCATGTCCTGTCTGAGGTCATCCCCCTGTTTGAAGATGATGCCCACAGGGGGCGCTGTGGGCCCGGGGGACGGCATGGGGCTGAACTCCAGCCACAGTGGCTTCTTCTTAGAGGCCTTGACCTTGCATCTGTCCAGCTGAGGTCAGAGGGTAGGACTGAGATTATGGTCTTACACACAGACATACTGTATACACACACACACACACA